>NC_091950.1:10757664-11003262 GCF_031021105.1 Erythrolamprus reginae
AGGAATTTGTAATATAAGATCAGAGTTCCAAATCAGTTTGTGTTTTGATGCCTGTTGATCAAAAAAATAAGAGCAGCAACAAATAAAGAGAATCTTGGCCCCTCAAAATTCACAGGTGAAGCTCTTGGTCTCCTGGTAGAAGTTGGGATAAAGCTCACCTGAATTAGCCTTCATGAATTTTCTCTGACTTTTTTCTTCCCTTCCCAGGAAAGGATCCACTGCTTGGAAGGAGCCGACCAGTTTTTCCAGGCGGTCGGATTCGAAAAGGTTGCTCTAGATGTCACCGGGCAAGGTAAGCCTTCATGTGAACTAGTGTTCTATAATCCCGGTAAAGCCACTTCTGCTATTGTACCTGTTCCGTCATCCTCTCCCATGCGCCCCTCTCCGTAGACTCTGGGCGGCTAACAACAACAATAATACAATGTAAACAAATCTAATATTTAAGTTAATTAAAAAAAACCCAATTTAAGAAACCAATCATACATACTGACATACCATGCATAAATTTTATAAGCCTAGGGGGAAGGGAAAGTCTCAATTCCCCCATGCCTGACAACAGACGTGGGTTTTAAGGAGCTTACGAAAGGCAAGGATGGTGGGGGCAACTCTGATATCTGGGGAGAGTTGGTTCCAAAGGGTCGGGGCTGCCACAGAGAAGGCTCTTCCCCTGGGTCCCGCCAAACGACATTGTTTAATTGACGGGACCCGGAGAAGGCCAACTCCGTGAGACCTAACTGGTCGCTGGGATTCGTGCGGCAGAAGGCGGTCCCGGAGGGACACGGATCCAGTATAGGTGAGGTGCAGTAAATGGGGTACAATGGGGTGCAGAATTGGAAAAGCAAATTCCACGCTTGGCATGATTAAGAAGAAATAAGTCAGTAAGTGTTGTATTGCCTCTGTACAAATCGACGGTGAGACCACACTTGGAGTCCTGTGTACAGTTCTGGTCACCGCACCTCAAGAAGGATATAATGGAACTGGAAAAGGTGCAAAAAAGGGCAACAAGAATGATCAAGGAAATGGAGCCCCTCCCTTATGATACCAGGTTGCAACGCCTTGGTCTCTTCAGCCTTGAAAGGCGGCGTTTAAGGGGTGACTTTATTGAAGTGTATAAAATCATGCATGGGATAGAAAAGGTGGATAGAGAAAAATTATTTTCTCTATCACACAATACTAGGACGAGGGGGCCCTCCCTAAAGCTCATAGGTAAGAAAGTGAGGACAAATATTTCTTCACCCAGAGGGTCGTTGGTTTATGGAATTCCCTTCCAGAAGAGGTCGTGACAGCTGTCCGTCTGGATTGCTTCAAGGCAGGATGAGACAGATTCATGGATGCCAAATGTATGATAGGTGGTGATTGAAATGGATGTCCATGTGCCACCTGTATGTTGGTTGAGGCAGGCAGGATTCCCTTGAGTACCACTTGTTGGGGGTCAAGGGAAAGGGGGGGTCTTGCCTTCTCTTTCTGCTCAAGATCCCCATGGACAATGGGTGGGCCACTGTGTGACACAGAATGCTGGACTCGATGGGCTTTGGCCCGATTCAGCATGGCTCTTCTTAGGTTCTTATGTTCTAAGTACAGTGATCCCTCGATTATCGCGAGGGTTACGTTCCAAGACCTCTCACGATAATCGATTTTCCGCGGTATAGTGGTGCGGAAGTAAAAACACCATCTGCGCATGCGCGCCCTTTTTTCAATGGCCGCGCATGCGCAGATGGTGGAGCCAGTGGCTGGGGAGGTGGATTCGCCGCCCCCACCAGCCCGATCTCCCTCCGGTGGCTGGGGAGGTGGATTCGCCGCCCCCACCAGCCCTTCCTGCTCTGGGTCAGAGCCGCGGAAACCTTCGGCTCACCGAGGCTGCGTCTGACCCCTTCGTTTGTATTGCAGCGAAGGAGGCGAAGCAAGGCTCCAAGCTCGCCTGCCGCCGCCGCCGCTACGCCTCAGCCACCCCCTCTGCTCTGCAGGGACCTCGCATGCCACGATCTCCCTCTCTCGCCCTCCCCGCGCTTCTCATTGGCGGCGGCCAAGTGGCAGGCTTAATGGGAGACCAAAGGCGAAAAAAGAAAAGAAAAAAAAATCCCCAAAAGAGGCAGGCACAAAGCGGGGGCACAAGGGGAGCTGCCCGGCAGAGGTTGCTTTTTTTTCTTCTCGTGGGCAAGTGGAGGGGGGGAGAGAGAAGGAAAGAGAGAGAAGGAAAGAAAGAGATGAGAGAGGGAGGAAGAGAGTGTGAGAGAGGAAGAAAGAGAGAGAGAAATGATAGAAAAAAGGGGAGAAAAAAAGAGAAATGAGAAAATGATTGAAGCAGAGAATGACAGGAAAGAAAGAGAAAGAGACAGAGAAGTGACTCTTGGTGATGACATATGACGTCATCGGGTGGGAAAAACCGTGGTATAGCAAAAAAACCGTGGAGTATTTTTTAATTAATATTTTCTGAAAAACCGTGGTGTAGCGTTTCGCGAAGATCGAGATCGCGAAAATCGAGGGATCACTGTAGCCTCAACATAACTGCATTGCAATTTATGTACCCTGCTTGATTGAAAATAAAGGGTGAATTTTATTACTAAGAAGTGAATGTTTTCCGGGAATTGGACTTTATCGGAGGCCTGAGAGGAGAACAGCCAGGGCCTCTGTTGTGGTCATTATTATTATTATTATTATTATTATTATTATTATTATTATTATTATTTAGATTTGTATGCCGCCCCTCTCCGAAGACTCGAGCAATACCTGTGCGGGGCAGGGCCCCCCTTCCCAAAAATATCAAAGTCGCCTTTTGTCTTCCAGAAGAGGCCACGGAGGACTTCTACGTGCTGAAGGAGGAAGCCTTGGAGAAGCTGGAGGACCTGAAGGACCACAAGGAGAAGCTGCTGAGCGGGGAGCCCCTGAGGGCCAAGCTGGATCGACAGCTCCAGATTTTCAAGCCTTCCCCACAAGCCTCTCAGTTCGAGCTGCCCAGCGACTTCTTCAACCTCACCACGGAAGAGCTGAGGCGGGAGCAGAGGATACGGTGAGCGAGGGGACCTCCGTCGGTCACATCCGGTGGCGGGTCGTTCAAACCAGCCCCTTTTTCCCCCCGCCGCTCCATTTTTCTGGCTTAGCTTGGGCTCCCCCCCCCCTTATAAATATTACAGTAGTCCCTCGCTATACCGCGCTTCACCTACTGCGGCTTCACTTCATCGCGGGTTTCTGAGGAAGCCGATCGGCAGATTTAAACAGCCCACCGAACTCGATCGGCAGGTTTAAAAAAAAAAAAAAAAAATCTAAAATTGTAAATACTGTATTTAAATACTGTATCTAAAATAAATACTGTGTGGGAAGGGTTTATAAACACTTAAAACAATGAAAACCTACCAAACAATTACAATATAAATACTTAAATAAGTACTATCACTCGATAAATTCCCCATTGCGGATTTCACCTATCGCGGCCAGGTCTGGAACGTAACACCAGCGATAAGTGAGAGACTACTGTATTTGGCTTACGATAGTCCATTTACGTGCTACCCTTGAAAAGCATTTCGGAGACTACATTTAATCCAGAACGTAGCCGCACGAGCTGTTGTGGGTGTACCTAGGTCAGGGTATCCAGCAAACCTGGAAAACAGGAAAATCAGGGAATTATCAGGGAAATCAGGGAATTATCAGGGAAATTGGCGATTCGGGAAATATCAGGGAATTATCAGGGAATTTGTGAAAAAAATGGAATAAATCAGGAATAAATCAGCATGTACCAATCAAATATTAAAACAACTAAAAAAAAAACCTTATTATAAAACCAAACATACATACATACAAACATATCATGCATAAATTGTAAAGGCCTAGGGAGAAGAGAATATCTCAGTTCCCCCATGCCTGACGGCAGAGGTGGGTTTTAAGGAGCTTATGAAAGGCGAGGAGGGTGGGGGCAATTCTAATCTTTGGGGGGAGTTGGTTCCAGAGGGCCGGGGCTGCCACAGAGAAGGCTCTTCCCCTGGGTCCTGCCAAACGACATTGTTTAGTTGACAGGACCCGGAGAAGATCCACTCTGTGAGACCTAACTGGTCGCTGGGATTCGTGCAGCAGAAGGCGGTCCCTGAGATAACTTGCTTCTTCAGCTACCAATATTTCTCCATGGCTTAGCCATTTGGTATGACATCACCTACAACCGCGCCTTAACTAGATCACAAATTACAGGGGAAATGTCAGGGAAATATTTATTTATTTGACTTCTATTCCGCCCAATCTTGAAGCAATCAGGGAGGCTATATCAGGGAATTTCTAAATGAATATCAGGGAATTTCCAAATGCTTTCCCCCTGGACGCCCTGTAGATACACTCACATCACACAAACCCTTCGTGAGGTGCACTGGCTTCCAGTCAGTCTCCAGACACAATTTAAGGTGTTAGTTATTACCTGTAAAGCCTTACATGGTTTAGGCTACCTTTGAAAAGTGTTCGGAAACTTCAGATCGTGCAGAATGCAGCTGCGAGAGCAATCATGGGCTTCCCAAGGTATGCCCTTGTTACACCAACACTCCGCAGTCTGCATCGGTTGCCAATCAGTTTCCGGTCACAATTCAAAGTGTTGGTTATGACCTATAAAGCCCTTCATGGCATCGGACCAGAATATCTCCGGGACCGCCTTCTGCCGCACGAATCCCAGTGACCAGTTAAGGTCCCACAGAGTTGGCCTTCTCCGGGTCCCGTCAACTAAACAATGTCATTTGGCGGGACCCAGGGGAAGAGCCTTCTCTGTGGCGGCCCCATCCCTTTGGAACCAACTCCCCCCAGAGATTAGAATTGCCCCCACCCTCCTTGCCTTTTGTAAGCTCCTTAAAACTCACCTCAGGCATGGGGGAATTGAGATATTCTTTCCCCCTAGGCCATTACAATTTACGCATGGTATGTCTGCATGTATGTTTGGTTTTTATAATAAGGTTTTTTTTAGTTATTTTAGTATTGGATTGTTACATGCTGTTTTTATCATTGTTAGCCACCCCGAGTCTACGAAGAGGGGCGGCATAAAAATCCAATAAATAAATAAAATAATAAATAAATAAATAATCTGAACCACATACTGCCACATACCTCTGCGAGTTGAAGTCCCCAAGCCTCAAAGCTGCCAAGGTTGCAAGCCCTTGACTTAAGGGACCAGTCGTAAGTTGAGGACTACCCGTCCTCTCCGCTTTTGACCCTCTCCTCCTCTCTCTGAAGGACAGACGCGGTTGAGAAGGCCTCCATGCTGAGGACGAAAGCCATGCGAGAGAAGGAGGAGCAGCGGGAGCTGAGACGATACAACTACACGCTCTTGCGCGTCCGCTTCCCTGATGGGTACATCCTGCAAGGTAAATGGCGGGTGGGGTGGGCAGCTGGCGGTTGGCTGCGCAGCCCATATGTATTCCTTGACCTAGGACCACAATCGAGCGAGGAATTCCCGTCGCTAAGCAAGATGGCTGTTAACTGAGTTTTGGCCCATTTTACAACCTTGCCTGCCGGTTGGTTGGTTGGTTGGTTGGTTGGTTGGTTGGTTGGTTGGTTGGTTGGTTGGTTGGTTCCTTCCTTCCTTCCTTCCTTCCTTCCTTCCTTCCTTCCTTCCTTCCTTCCTTCCTTCCTTCCTTCATTCATTCATTCATTCATTCATTCATTCAATTTTTATGCCGCCCTTCTCCTTAGACTCAGGGCAGCTTACAACATGTTAGCAATAGCACTTTTTTTAACATAATTCATAATCTGGGTCCTCATTTGACCCACCTCGGAAGGATGGAAGGCTGAGTCAACCTTGAGCCGGTGATGAGATTTGAACCGCTGACCTTCAGATCTACAAGTCAGCTTCAGTGGCCTGCAGTACAGCACTCTACCTGCTGCGCCACCCTGGCTCCTTATTAAGTGAATCACAGTTACTTCAGCTAGTATGACCGTTGTTCAGTGAATCCGGCTTCCCCCCTCCCCTTTGGCCTTGCTTCTCAGAAGGTCATAAAAGGGGATCATATGACCCCAGGCCACTGTAACCATCATAAATATGAACCAGTTGCCAAGCGCCCAAATTTTGAACGCGGGACCTTAGCCGCTCCCTTTGGCAATTCCACGCGTGCGCACACTGGCAATAGGCCAGGGGTGGGTTGTAACTTACCTCGTCGCCAGTTTGCTTCCTCCCACGACCAACCCAGACAAGACGGAGTGGCTGTGGGTCTTGCCTCCCAAGGACAATTCCATCTGTCCGTCCATTACCTTGGGGGGGAAACTACTGACTCCCTCTGGGAGGGTCCACAACTTGGTTGTCCTCCTCGATCCACAGCTGACATTGGAACATCATCTTTCGGCTGTGGCGAGAGGGGCGTTTACCCAGGTTCGCCTGGTGGACCAGTTGCGGCCCTATTTGGACAGGGAGTCATTGCTCACAGTCACTCATGCCCTCATCACCTCGAGGTTCGATTACTGCAACACTCTCTACATAGGGCTATGAAGAGTGTTCGGAAACTTCAGATCGTGCAGAATGTGGCCGCGAGAGCCGTCGTGGGGCTTCCAAGATTCGCCCACGTTTCTTCAACACTCCGTGGCTTGCATTGGCTGACGATCAGTTTCCGGTCACAATTCAAAGTGTTGGTCATGACCTTTAAAGCCCTACATGGCATTGGGCCAGATTACCTCCGGAACCGCCTGCTACCGCACGAATCCCAGCGACCGATAAGGTCCCACAGAGTTGGCCTTCTCCGGGTCCCTTCGACTAAACAATGTCGTTTGGTGGGCCCCAGGGGAACAGCCTTCTCTGTGGCAGCCTCGGCCCTCTGGAACCAACTCCCCCCGGAGATTAGAACTGCCCCCACTCTCCCTGTCTTTCGTAAATTACTCAAGACTAATTTATGCCGCCAGGCATGGGGGAGTTAAGATATTCTAGTTAAGATATTCTTTCCCCCTAGGCCATTACAAGTTATGCATGGTATGTTTGTGTGTATGTTTGGTTTTATAATAAGGGTTTTTAGTTGTTTTATTAATTGGATTGTTACATGTGTTTTTATCATTTTGTTAGCCGCCCCGAGTCTGTGGAGAGGGGCGGCATACAAATCCAATGAATAATAATAATAATAATAATAATAATAATAATAATAATAATAACCCACCTTCTGCATGCCTGCAGAAAAAAAAAGCAAATTCTGCACACGCACAGAAGCCAAAACTAAAATGGTGGTGCCTATGGCGCCACTGAGAGAGCTGGTTTAGGGGTGTGGTCAGACGGCCATAGCTCCCACTTCAGCGAGCGGGAGGAAATTCCCACCACAGGTTCTGTAGAACCCGTCTGAACCAGGAACATCCCACTGCTGGGAACAGGCTCCAGCTGTTCCTCTGCCTCACTGATGTCTGATTCCAAAGGCAGCTGATAACTGTCAGACAGCCCTGGCCCCATCTCTGCCTCGGATGAAGAGCACTCGTCCGATCTTTCTCCAGACTCCAGGATTGGCCTATATTCCTCCCCAACATCCTCATTGTCCGAATTTGCTACTAGCTCCGCTAGCTGCTGGTGGGCTGCAACACCAAGGTCTCTTCCTTAGTTACAGATAGATGATCCCCGAATTACAACCGTCATTGAGTTCATAACTACTGTCGCTAAAGTCATGGTGATTGTTAAGCCATGGGACTGTGTCTAATTTTATGATGTCTATTTCCCCCCCCCCCCAGGATGTTATTAAGCAGATGCTGCAGATGTTCAATGAATGTTGCCATTGTGGCCCTTATCCGAGCTATGAAAGGCAGCCGAAAACTCCTATTTCTCCCCCCACTTCTCCTGTTCCCGCAGGGACCTTCTACGCCCGAGAGCCCATTTCAGCCCTCTTCCACTTTGTGCGGGAGACGCTGCAGAACGACTGGCTGCCGTTTGAGCTGGTGGGACCCGGGGGCCACAGACTGACCGATGAGAACTTGGCGTTCAACGAGAGTGGGCTGGTAAGAGAATTAGGGGAGAGAATTAGTAAGGGAGAGGCGTTTGTAGGTAGAGGTACCACTATACCTTCATCGGTTCAATGCTGGTACCTTGAAAACACCTGCTAATTACGGTATCTCTCTCTCTCTTTCTTTTTTCCTTTCTCTTTCTTTCCTTTCTTTCCTCCCTCCTTTCCTTCTTTTTCTTCCTTTTTTCCTTCCTCCTTTCCTTCTTTTTCTTTCTTTCTTTCCTTCCTTTTTCCCTTCCTTCTCTTTCTTTCCTTCCTTCCTCCCTCCCTCCCTTTTCTTTCTTTTTCTTTCCTCCCTTCCTCCCTCCCCATCCTTCTTTCTTTCCTTCCTTCTCTTCCTTCTTCCCTCCCTCTTCATCCTTCTTTCTTTCTTTCCTTCCTTCACTTCCTTTCCTTCCTTCTCTTCCTTCCCTCCCTCTTCATCCTTCTTTCTTTCCTTCCTTCACTTTCTTTCCTTCCTTCTCTTCCTTCCTTCTTCCCTCCCTCTTCATCCTTCTTTCTTTGCTTCCTCCCTCCCTTTTCTTTCTTTCTTTCTTTCTTTCTCTTTCCTCCCTCCCTCTTCATCCTTCTTTCCTTCCTTCTCTTCCTTCCTTCCTTCCTCCCTTTTCTTTCTTGCTTTCTCTTTCCTCCATCCCTCTTCATCCTTCTTTCCTTCCTTCTCTTCCTTCTTCCCTCCCTCTTCATCCTTCTTTCTTTCCTTCCTCCCTCCCTTTTCTTTCTTGCTTTCTCTTTCCTCCCTTCCTCCCTCCCTCTTCATCCTTCTTTCTTCCCTCCCTCTTCATCCTTCTTTTCTTTCCTTCCTTCTTTTCCTTCCTTCTTCCCTCCCTCTTCATCCTTCTTTCCTTCCTTCCTTCTCTTCCTTCCTCCCCTCCTCCCTCCCCTCCTCTTCTTCCTCCCAGGTGCCCTCGGCCCTCCTGACCTTCGTCTGGGACGCGGAGGTGATGGAGGACATCAAGGCCTCGCAGGGCGAGCACATGGGGAGTGTGCTGAAACCCGACCTGCTGCTGACGGTGCAGATGCTCTCCTGAAAATAAAGGCGCAATGGGGTTGGATCCGGCTCCGTCCTGTGTGGTCCCCCGGCTCTTCCGAAGCCGGCCTTTGACTCTCCCCGCTTCCTGCCCACTTAGACGTGACTTTTCCGGCTGGGGTCAGCCTGCTGGCAAGAGGGGAACAGCCGCCACAGCCGACCAGCCGACTCGGCTCCCCTAAGCTTGGCACGTGGGACGGTCAAAGCCTGGGAGGATATTTTTCCCCCACCATCGCTGCTGCTGCTTCTTCTTCTATATATTTAATTTTATTTTCGCCGATCCCCGTTTTCAACGGTCTTTTTCTCGCTTCGAAAAAGATCCACACAGCCGGACCGAGCAAACGGGAGAACGTCTGCCAAAAAGATTTCTCCCCGTTTAACGCTGTTTCTGGCCGATGGTTGTTTCACCAAGCACTTTGCTCACGGGGGGGAAGACACACCAGGAGGCCCCGAATCACCCCGAATTTGTATATTGTTTTATTTTATTTTTAGGTCATAGATAAGCTGTTAGCTTTATGGGGAGAAGGGACGTACGTACACTACTCTTGGCCAATGAGCGCGTTGCTGCTGCTAAATTGTAGGTTGTGGGAAAGAGTTCTGAAGAATCCAATCCCATGCTTTATTATTTTTATTATTATTATTATTTCCCCCCCACTATTTTTAACAGAGGCAGTTTCGGGGAAGGAATTGTTATTATTATTATTATTTATTGGATTTATATGTCGCCCCAGAGACTCGGGGCGGTTTACAACATATAAAAAGAACAATACAATATAATATGCTAAATCCAATTAAGTAAAAATCAAATAAACTAAAATCATTAGCTCTATTAAAAAAAATCAATCATAACTCTTTGAACCCCAACCATACATAACATTTTGGTCGGCCAGTAGTTAGATCCAATCGCCCCAGGCCTGGCGACACAAGGCAAGGTGGGTGGGGGCCTGAATTATTTGGGGGGGCATGTGTGTGTTTTTCAAATGTGGGAGCAGATCCCTCGGGAAAGGAGAGCTGTTGTCTCTTCCCCTTATTTTTTTGGACTTGCTCGTTTCTGCTGGTTTCCTCCTCGTCTGATTTTTGGGGAGGAATAAGAAACGCAGTTTTAGTTTTTGGTTTGAGGTTGTTAGGCAGGGGAGGACAAGGAGGTTAAAAGGTGGAACCGCAGAGCCCCACCACACCCCATTTTAGCAGTCTGGGGTTAACCCTTTTTGGTTTTGTCCAAATAAAAGCCTCCTTTCGGAGGTGGTGGGGAGCTATAATGCCATTGTCGCGATGTATACATGCTGTGTGTGTGTTTGAAAACCTTTTATCTCATCGTCTGTGGAATCTCTTTAAATTGGAAGCAGGACTCTTAAAACCCACTGAAATGCAGCCCTTGGAAGCCACTTGCAAAAAAAAAAGTCCTTTTCTTCTCTTTCTGTGTCCAAATTCCTTTTTTGTTTCTCCCTCCAGGAAAGCTCTGGATTTAAGTGATGTATCTGTTTTCCCCCCCCCTAAGCAGATTTATAGCCAAAGTATCGAGGTATAAAAACTACCATTAACCCTGTTTTGATGTTTGAAAGAAAGGCAGCTGTTTAAAATGTTTGGTGTCTCTGTGTTTGGGGGAGGGGTTTGATTTATTATCTAACAGCCGTAGGGACTAGCCCCTTGGAGGTCAAGAGTTGCAAAAACATATACACATCTGGAATAGACAGCTTCTTTTAAAAGCATACGGCTGGCGCGCCTGATGTGCCAGAGGTCTTAACATTGGTCCTTTCTAACAGTACAAAGTAGTTTTTGATCTGAATTGCCGGAGCAGCCTGAATATGACCTGGATTGGTCAGGGCTGGCTGGGGGATTCTGGGAGTTTATTTATTTAATCTGAATTTTATATGCCGTCCAAATTCTCAAGGAGTCGAAGTCCACACAGGTCTGCAAAATTGTCAAGATGGAGAAACATTGGCTAAAATGGTCTGCCTTGAAATCTCAATGTGGCACATATCTGGCTGGGGAATTCTGGGAATGGAAGTCCACCCTTTTTCAAAGTGGCTCAGTTCAAGAACCGGTCTGGAGGAGTTCACGCTGAAACACGTAGAGCAAAGGGGAAGCCGCAACCACCCCTCGGGCCCACAGAACTGTCCTAGAAAATGTTAAAGGGCCGGCCTGTGTCCTCCGTGCCTGGTCTATCCAAGGCAAAAGAGGAAATACTTCGGCCCAATCTACCCAATGCAAAAATGAAACATGCAGGCAGTTTGGGGAGGGGTGTCAAGCTGGCCACACACACCCAGTCCCCCCAAGGTCAACCACAGCCCTGGTGTTGCCCTCGGTGAGATTGAGTCCGACACCCCTGATGTGGAGCTTCCTGAAGAGCTTAAGGAAAACGTAATGTTTATTTTATTTATAGTGTGTTGGAAGGGACCCTGTGGGTCTTCTAGTCCAGTGTTTTTCAACCAGTGCGCAATGGCACACTAGTGTGCTGCGAGACATGGTCAGGTGTGCCGCGAAGCTCAGAGAGAAAGAAAATGAGAAAGAAAGCAAGAAAGAGCAAGAGAGAGAGAAAGAAAACGAGAGAGCAAGAGAGAGAGAAAGAAAACGAGAGAAAGCAAGAGAGAGAGAGAGAAAGAAAGAAAGCAGAGAGAAAGACAGAGAGAAGTAGGGAGGGAGAAAGAGCAAAAAAGAGGAAAGAAGGAAGAGAGAAAGAAAGAGGGATGGAAAGAGAAAAAAAGGGAGAGAAAGAGGGAGAAATAGAGCGAAAGGGAGGAAGAGAGATAATTTTTTTGTCCAAACTTTTTTTAGCCGCGCCCCCCTCAATGTGCCCTATGGTTTTGTAAATGTGAAAAATGTGCCGCGGCTCAAAATAGGTTGAAAACCACTGTAATCTAGTCCAACCCCCTGCTGGTGCAGGAGACCCAGTACCACCCCAGACAAATGGAAGTCCAGTCTCTCCTTGAAGGTCTCCAGTGTTGGGGCACTCACAACCTCTGCCATTCCACCGGTTGATCGCTCTCACCGTCAGAAAGTTCTTCCTTATTTGCAGGTTGAATCTCTCCTTGGTCAGCTTCCATCCATTGCTCCTGGTCTGGCCCTCTGGTGGCTTTGGAAAACAGCCTGACCCCCTTCCTCAGTGGCAGCCCCTCAAGTATTGGAAGACTGCTATCGTGTCCCCACTGGACCTCCTCTTCACTAGACTATCCATGCCCAATTCCTGCAACCTTTTCTCGTATGTTTTGGTTCCCAGTCCCCTTATCATATCCAGTTGTTCTCTTCTGTACTTTCCCCATAGTCTCAATGTCTTTCTTGTAGTGTGGAGCCCCAAATTGAATGCAGTGCTCCAGGTGTGGTCTGACCAGGGCAGTGATTGCGAACCTGTGGCAAGGGTGCCACAGGTGGCACGCAGAGCCCTATCCGCTGGCATGCGATTGTCCTAGCTCAGCTCCAACTTGCATGTGTGCCGGCCAGCTGTTTTTTTGCTCACACAGAGGCTCTGGGAGGGCATTTTTGGCCTCCCTCAGCTCCAGGGAAGCCTTTGGAGCCTGGGGAGGGTGAAACACGAGCCTACTGGGCCCACCAGAAGTAGGGAAACAGGCTATTTACAGCCTCCGAGGGGGTGGGAGAAGCTGATTTCGCCCTCCCCAGGCAGTGAATTATGGGTGTGGGGACTCGTGCATGTGTGATAACATAGAAGTCTGACAGCAGAAAAAGACCTCATGGTCCATCTAGTCTGCCCTTATACTATTTCCTGTATTTCATCTTACAATGGATATATGTTTACCCCAGGCATGTTTAAATTCAGTTACTGTGGATTTACCAACCATGTCTGCTGGAAGTTTGTTCCAAGGATCTACTACTCTTTCAGTCAAATAATATTTTCTCATGTTGCTTTTGATCGTTCCCCCAACTAACTTCAGATTGTGTCCCTTTGTTCTTGTGTTCACTTTCCTATTAAAAACTTCCCTCCTGAACCTTATTTAACCCTTTAACATATTTAAATGTTTCGATCCTGTCCCCCCTTTTCCTTCTGTCCTCCAGACTATACAGATGGAGTTCATTCAGTCTTTCCTGATACGTTTTATGCTTAATACCTTCCACCATTCTTGTAGCCCGTCTTTGGACCCGTCCAATTTTGTCAATATTTTTTGTAGGTGAGGTCTCCAGAACTGAACACAGTATCCCAAATGGGGTCTCACCAGCGCTCTATATAAGGGGATCACACTCTCCCTCTTCCTGTTTGTTATACCTCTAGCTATGCAGCCAAGCATCCTACTTACTTTCCCTACTGCCTGACTGCACTGTTCACCCATTTTAAGACGCACTCTTTCAGCACCTGAGGGGAAAAAAGGTTTGCCATCACTGGACTCGAGAGGTATTGGTGCCTCCTTACTCTTAGATTGTAACCCCTCTGTTGATGCAGCTCAGTGGCTGCATCTCAGTTTATCAGAGAAATTGGACCACTTGGCTCACACCTTTCTCTTTTTCTGCTTGATGGGAGGGAGGGAGGGGATTGGGTGGCAGGGGGGGCTTTTACAGGGGACCACAAGAACCCAAGAGGCACAGTGGGATGTTTGCAGAACACACAACGCCTTTGCTTGTGGCAATTGTGAAGGAGAAGAAAAACCACAAAAGTTTGCGTGGAAAGGCGAGTTGGACCGTGGGGGAAAAAGTGAGAGGCAGAGACCTCTTGTCAACAGAAGGAAATATTTGTAATTCGGAGTTGAACTGTGAGGCCCTTGGTGTTTCTCCTGCCTTCATGGCCCAACTAGGTAATATCAGCAGTGCTGGGGAGGGGGAGGTTAGGCGGGGGGGGGGGGGGAAAGGATGGGTCCTCGGTTGTTTTCTTGCAGGCCTTGTTTTACCCAACTGGGTAACCTCATCAATCCTAGCAGGGTTTGTTGCCTGGCATGTACGACCAACTCAGACCAACAAACTAACAACACACCAATGCAGCGTAATTGGGGAACCAAGAACGCTCCCACTGACAGGACCAGCAACCTGCAAAAAAGGGCAACAAGAATGATCAAGGGAATGGAGCCCCTCCCTTATGAAACCAGGTTGCAACGCCTCGGTCTCTTCAGCCTTGAAAGACGGCGTTTAATAGGTGACTTGATCGAAGTGTATAAAATCCTGCATGGGATAGAAAAGGTGGATAGAGAACAATTATTTTCTCTATCACACAATACTAGGACGAGGGGGCCCTCCCTAAAGCTCATAGGTAAGAAAGGGAGGACAAATCAAGGGAAATATTTCTTCACCCAGAGGGTCCTTGGTTTATGGGATTCCCTTCCAGAAGAGGCCGTGACAGCTGTCAGCCTGGGGAACTTCAAGGCAGGATTAGACAGATTCATGGATGCCAAGTGTATCGGTGATTGAAACGGATGTCCAAGTGCTGCCTCTGTTGGTTGAGGCAGGCAGGGTTCCCTTGAGTACCATTTTTTGGGGGTCAAGGGAAAGGGAGGGTCTTGCCTTCTCTTTCTACTCAAGATCCCCCTAAGGACAATTGGTGGGCCACTGTGGGCCACAGAATGCTGGACTCGATGGACTTTGGCCCGATTCAGCATGGCTCTTCTTAGGTTCTTATGTTTATAAACAGAGAGAGCAAACCCCACACACCCTTCAAGCACTGATGATGTTACCTACTTGGGTCATTCAAGAGAACAGCCAAGCTCAGTCAGCATCTCTGTGTTAGATTTCATGTGAACAACTATAATAAACTCGAAGTTTAAAACACTCCTGGTGAAAAAATAATCACAGCACCACCTGCAGAGCCCATCAAAAAATTCCATAATGCTTTTATTAGAAGAGATTATATGCCTTATGTTTTATTCACCTACACTGCCCCCTCCAACCCACCCCCCCGCCCTCCCTTCTAAACAATATGTGTCTTAAGCTTCCACCAGTTTGGAGCCGAACAAAGTGCTGTCTTCTCTTTACAAGGAACACAGTATGTTCAAGTATCTCGTACACACACACACACAAAGAAAGGTACACAGGGGTTTTACAATAAGCTAAAAGAATTCTACATACGTACAAAAGGGGGAGAGGGGAGAGGGGAGAATAGGGACGTGTATATCAAAAGGTCTTAGGGAGGTTGCTGACAGCTGCAGGGGCTGCTTCTGCTTCGGAGGTCCTGTGTTCGGGTGCTGAAAAGACACAACAGTTATTATTATTATTATTATTTATTAAATTTGTATGCCAACCCTCTTCATAGACTTGGGGCAGCTCACAACAATAGTGGCAAAACAATATGTAATACAAATCTAATAATTTAAACTAAAAAACCATAATTTTAAAACATGCACACAACCTACCATACATAAACAATATAGTGGGAAAGTTATCTCAGTTCCCCCATGCCTGACGGCAGAGGTGGGTTTTAAGGAGTTTACGAAAGGCAAGGAGGGTGGGGGCAATTCTAATCTCTGGGGGGAGCTGGTTCCAGAGAGTCGGGGCCACCACAGAGAAGGCTATTCCCCTGGGCCCCGCCAAACGGCATTGTTTAGTCGACGGGACCCAGAGAAGATCCACTCTGTGGGACCTAATTGGTCGCTGGGATTCATGCAGCAGAAGGCGGTCCCGGAGGTATTCTGGTCTGATGCCATGAAGGGCTTTATAGGTCATAACCAACACTTTGAATTGTGACCGGAAACTGATCGGCAACCAATGCAGACTGCGGAGTGTTGGTGTAACATGGGCATATTTGGGAAAGCCCATGATTGCTCTTGCAGCTGCATTCTGCACGATCTGAAGTTTCTGAACACTTTTCAAAGGTAGCCCCATGTAGAGAGCGTTACAGTAGTCGAGCCTCGAGGTGATGAGGGCATGAGTGACTGTGAGCAATGACTCCCGGTCCAGATAGGGCCACAACTGGTGCACCAGGCGAAACTGGGCAAACGCCCACCTTGCCACAGCTGAAATATGTTTTTCTAATGTGAGCTGTGGATCGAGGAGGACGCCCAAGTTGCAGACCCTCTCTGAGGGGGTCAGTAATTCCCCCCCCCCCCCCCAGGGTTATGGATGGACAGGTGGGATTGTCCTTGGGAGGCAGAACCCACAGCCACTCCGTCTTATCCGGGTTGAGTTTGAGTCTGTTGCACTCAAAACAATGGTTCCCCATTTCTGTAAGGCACAAGAGGGGGAAGCCCGGCACCTTTGCCAGAGCACCTGCTGTGGAAATGGGAAAACCCAAATATACATATGGGGAGGTCAACGTGAGAGAGAGAATGCGGCTTCTATTCTGCTAGACCAGTGTTTCCCAACCTTGGCAACTTAGAAACATAGAAGACTGAAGGCAGAAAAAGACCTCATGGTCCATCTCGTCTGCCCTTAGACTATTTCCTGTATTTTATCTTAGGATGGATCTATGTTTATCCCAGAGGCATGTTTACATTCAGTGACTGTGGATTTACCAACCACGTCTGCTGGAAGTTTGTTCCAAGGATCTACTACCCTTTCAGTCAAATAATATTTTCTCATGTTGCTTTTGATCTTTCCCCCAACTAACTTGATATTTGGACTTCAACTCCCAGAAATGTAGAAACTGGATGGTGGGGAACGGAAGGATTTATGCACCTTGAAGACAAGTAGTCATTTGCATTCTTTTAGTGCAGTGTTTCCCAAGCTTGGCAACTTGAAGATATTTGGACTTCAACTCCCAGAATTCCCCAGCCAGCATTCGCTGGCTGGGGAATTCTGGGAGTTGAAGTCCAAATATCTTCAAGTTGCCAAGCTTGGGAAACACTGATCTAGACGTTCGGGGTAGTGGCTTTGCCCTTGTCCTGCTTTCGGGGGCTGAGAGAGAGAGAGGGGGAGTGGTCCAAGGTCAGGTAATTGCTTCATCCCTAAGGCAGGAAGAGAACTCGCAGCCTCCTGGTTTCTAGGCCCTGTGCTTTTCAACCACCACACCAAACTGGCATTGCTGGGTTTATACAAGTTATTGTTCTGGGACTGGCAGAGAGTGTCAACTAGTTTGGGCCAAAGGTCTTTCTCAACTTACTTGGGTCTGATGGAATTGTCTTCATGCAACATGGATGTTTAGCCAACTTGGTTTCCCCCACCCCTCCGGCCGTGGGACTTTGAACAAGCAAGGATCTACCTGAATTAGCCAGCTTGCCTTGGCTTGGCTGTACGTCTATGATGATGCATTCGTCGTCGTCTTCTTCCTCGGTGTCTGCCTGAAATCCATCCATCTCCGTCATTTCCGCCTTGAAGAAAAGAGAGGCGGGTCAAACATTGGTGTCAGCCCTCCCAACTTGGGAAGGAACGACTCTCGAGTCCATTGTTAGCGAAAATATACTCTACTATAATGCCCAGTGGTTACTCCAAAGCAAAGCTGGATTAGTTTTTTGCGCCCAAAGTAGATTGCAAAATTGGACCGGGTCTTACAATGACCTATTTGATGACTGTCATGACTTTACAGCAGGGATGTCCAACACAAGGCCCTCAGACCAGGTCTGGTCCATAGGGTCCTTATATCTGACCTGGGGAGGGGGCACCCTGGAAACAGCGAAGCACTGGACCCCCAGTGCCTCTGCCAGCAAAAACAGAGCTCCGTTTTCACCTGCAGAGGGGGGCAGGAGGCCATCGCAGCCAAAAAGGGAACTCGGGAGCCCATTTCTGGAATCAACTCCCCCTGGAGATTAGAACGCCCCCCCCCCCCACTCCTTATTTATTTATTTATTAGATTTGTATGCCGCCCCTCTCCGTAGACTTGCCTTTCGCAAGTAACTTAAGACCCACCTTTGCCGCAAGGGATGGGGTAACTGAGATACTCTGAGCACATATAGTTTTATGAATGGTATGATTGTATTGAATGGTTCTTAATGAAGGGCTTTTTAAATATTTTGTTTCTTTATAAACACAGTAGTACCTCGTGATACGAACCCGTCATACAAACTTTTCGAGATACAAACTTGGGGTTCGGAAAATTTTTGTCTCTTCTTACAAACATTTTTCGCCTTACGAACCCGCCACCTGAACGCTAAACCCGGACGTTCGGCAAAAGTTCGGGTTCAGCGTTTGGGTTCGGGAGGCTGCCGAGAAGCCCAACCGCCCGGCTGTCACCTTGCCAGAAGAGCCGCAGAGCTGTCGGCCGGTCGAGAGGCTCAAACAGAGGTGGGGAATCCCAATAGGGAATTCCATGGGTGGAGCTTTGACGTCACAAAGACGTCCTTCCTGGCCTGCCGAAACGTGGAAAATTTTTTTTTTTTTTGCTTGTATGCATTAATTGATTTTACATTGTTTCCTATGGGAAACATTATTTCGTCTTACTAACTTTTCGCCTTACGAACCTCCTCCCGGAACCAATTAAGTTTGTAAGATGAGGTATTACTCTATTGGATTTGTATATTGTTATGATTGTTGTGAGCTGCTCAGAGTCTCCGGAGAGGGGCGGCATACAAACCTAATAAATTATTATTATTATTATTATTATTATTTTCACTGGCAGACTGCTTGGACACCACAGGCGCCCTCTGACATGAGTGATGTCAAGCTGGCCATGCCCACCATGGCCTCACCCACCCTGGTCCCTCGAAGTCAAACACAACCCTGATGCGGCCTTCAATGAAATTGAGCGAAGTGTTAATACTACTTTATAAGGCCTTGGCAAGGCCGCACCTGGAATTCTGCATTCAGTTTTGGTCACCAGATTACAAAAAAGATGTTGGCAGCATAAGAGTGACAAAGATGATTAGGGGACTGGAGGCTAAAACATATGAAGAACAGTTGCAGGAAATCTTCGGAGAGGGGCGGCATACAAATCTAAATAATAAATAAATAAATAAACTGGGCCTGTCTAGTTGAATGAAGAGAAGGACCAGGGGAGACAGGATAGCAGCCTTCCAGTATCTCAGGGGTTGCCACAAAGAAGAGGGAGTCAAGCTATTCTCCAAAGCACCAGGCGGTAGAACAGGAAGCAATGGGTGGAAACTAAACAAGGAGAGAAGTAACTTAAAACTAAGGAGAAATTTCCTGTGGAACCGCTTGCCTCCAGAAATTGTGAATGCTCCAACACTGGAAGTTTTAAAGAAGATGATGGATAAGCATTTGTCTGAGGTGGTGTATGTAGGGTTTCCTGCTTAAGCAGGGGGTTGGACTAGAAGACCTCCAAGGTCCCTTCCAACTCTGTTATTCTGAGTTTCACACCCCTTTTCTATGTTCTGGCACATGTACCTGCTGGCCAGCTGGTCGTTGTGTGAAGGCCAGTTGGCTGCTGTGCATGCATGCGACGGAACCCAGAGGAGCAGCTGCCAAAGGCATGCATGTCTACAGAGAGGGCTCTGCATCACAGTCCGATGTAAATTAGACAGACCTTCTGGAATTGGAGAGCCAGAATTTCCACCAGTCGGTAAACAAAACACGAAGCAAAGGACGAGGGTGGCACAGCTTGCTAATAACCAGTGGGGGATGGGGAGTTCCTAGAAGCCCATGCTTACCTGCTCGGTGCCCGCAGGTCTCCTCATGAACTTGGTTATTGACATGCTCTGTGTTGACTTCCGTTTTGCGGAGACCGGGGGGGTCTGGGTCGCCGGGCCTCCCTGCAGAGTGCCCGCCGCTTCTTCCTTGGCCACGGATGGCAGCTGGGTGACGTAGTTCCACTGACAGGGCACGGGCAGATGCTCCTGGCCAAAGTTCTCCAGGACCTCGGAGTGCACGTACCAGCACATCCGATACTCGGGCCTCTTCTCGTAGACGGAATTCTCGGAGATGATCCTCTTCAGCCGGGCCTTGGAAGGAACGGCGTTCTCGCAGGACGGCAGAGCCTGGCCTTGTTGGGAGACTTTGGGGCTGGCGTCTCCGCTGCCCAGGGAGGAGGCCGGGCCGTTGGGGTCTGAGAGTAACGCCAAGCGACAGCATTCCTGGAACTCATGAATAATTATCTTGCTTCCATTCACGTTGCCGTGAAGTAGAGGGAGAAGCTGGGCCAGAACTACAAGGGGGAGAAAAGCAGGACCTTAAGTTACACTGAGGACATCTCTGGCTGGTGGAACAACAGAGGTCACCAGAAGGGACCCTGGAGGTCTTCTAGTCCAACCCCCCGTGCTCAAGCAGGAGATCCTATAGAGCAGTGATGGTGAACCTATGGCACAGGTGCCACAGGTGGCACGTGGAGCCATATCTGCTGGCACACGAGCCGTTGCCCTAGCTCAGCTCCAACATGCCTGTTTGTGCCAGCCAGCTGATTTTTGGCTCACACAGAGGCTCTGGGGGGGCGGTTTTGGCTTCCAGAGAGCATCCGGGGGGGGATGGGGAGGACATTTTTACCCTCCCCCAGCTCCAGGGAAGCGTTTGGAGCCTGGGAAGAGTGAAAAAAGAGCCTACTGGGGCCACTAGAAACATAGAAACATAGACGACTGACGGCAGAAAAAGACCTCATGGTCCATCTAGTCTGCCCTTATACTATTTTCTGTATTTTATCTTAGGATGGATATATGTTTATCCCAGGCATGTTTAAATTCAGTTACTGTGGATTTATCTACCATGTCTGCTGGAAGTTTGTTCCAAGCATCTACTACTCTTTCAGTAAAATAATATTTTCTCATGTTGCTTTTGATCTTCCCCCCAACTAGCTTCAGATTATACCCCCTTGTTCTTGTGTTCACTTGCCTATTAAAAACACTTCCCTCCTGGACCTTATTTAACCCCTTATCATATTTAAATGTTTCAATCATGTCCCCCCTTTTCCTTCTGTCCTCCAGACTATACAGATTGAGTTCATGAAGTCTTTCCTGATACGTTTTATGCTTAAGACCTTCCACCATTCTTGTAGCCCGTCTTTGGACCCGTTCAATTTTGTCAATATCTTTTTGTAGGTGAGGTCTCCAGAACTGAACACAGTATTATTCCAAATGGGGTCTCACCAGCACTCTATATAGCGGGATCACAATCTCCCTCTTCCTGCTTGTTATACCTCTAGCTATGCAGCCAAGCATCCTACTTGCTTTCCCTACCGCCTGACTCCACTGTTCACCCATTTTGAGACTGTCAGAAATCACTGCCCCTAAATCCTTCTCTTCTGAAGTTTTTGCTAACACAGAACTGCCAATGCAATACTCAGATTGAGGATTCCTTTTCCCCAAGTGCATTATTTTACATTTGGAAACATTAAACTGCAGTTTCCATTGCTTTGACCATTTATCTAGTAAAGCTAAATCATTTACCATATTACAGACGCCTCCAGGAATATCAACCCTATTGCACACTTTAGAGTCATCGGCAAATAGGGAAACCTTCCCTACCAAACCTTCCCCTATGTCACTCACAAACATATTAAAAAGAATAGGACCCAGAACAGACAGGCCATTTCTGGCCTTCAGAGGGGTAGGGGAAGCTGTTTTTGCCCTCCCCAGGCATTGAATTATGGGTGTGGGCACCCATAGACGTGATAGCACGTACACATTCTCTTTTGGCGCCCCGGGGTGGAAAAATGTTCACCATCACTGCTATATCATTTCAGACAAGTGGCAAGCAAACGGGAAGAAGTTGATTCACTTAGCAACCCTGTTCCCAACTTCGACAACTGCAGAGATTCCCTTAACAATTATGGCCACAAAGGATGTAAAAGAGGGCAGAATTCACTTAACAATTACAGTGGTACCTCAGTCCTCGACCACAATTCGTTTTGGAAGTGTGGTTGAGAACCGATTTGGTTGAGAACCGAAACAATTTAAAATAAATTCCCCCTCTGCAGTTGTCTCTCCCTCTAGCTTGCCTGCTTCTGTCCCCATGTGTCTGTCTCTCTCTCTGTGTAGCTTGCCTGCTTCTGTCCCCATGTGTCTGTCTCTCTCTGTGTAGCTTGCCTGCTTCTGTCCCCATGTGTCTGTCTCTCTCTCTGTAGCTTGCCTGTTTCTGTCCCCATGTGTCTGTCTCTCTCTCTCTGTAGCTTGCCTGCTTCTGTCCCCATGTGTCTGTCTCTCTCTCTGTAGCTTGCCTGCTTCTGTCCCCATGTGTCTGTCTCTCTCTCTGTGTAGCTTGCCTGCTTCTGTCCCCATGTGTCTGTCTCTCTCTGTGTAGCTTGCCTGCTTCTGTCCCCATGTGTCTGTCTCTCTCTCTCTGTAGCTTGCCTGCTTCTGTCCCCATGTGTCTGTCTCTCTCTCTCTGTAGCTTGCCTGCTTCTGTCCCCATGTGTCTGTCTCTCTCTCTCTGTGTAGCTTGCCTGCTTCTGTCCCCATGTGTCTGTCTCTCTCTGTGTAGCTTGCCTGCTTCTGTCCCCATGTGTCTGTCTCTCTCTCTCTGTAGCTTGCCTGCTTCTGTCCCCATGTGTCTGTCTCTCTCTCTCTGTAGCTTGCCTGCTTCTGTCCCCATGTGTCTGTCTCTCTCTCTGTGTAGCTTGCCTGCTTCTGTCCCCATGTGTCTGTCTCTCTCTCTGTGTAGCTTGCCTGCTTCTGTCCCCATGTGTCTGTCTCTCTCTCTGTGTAGCTTGCCTGCTTCTGTCCCCCATGTGTCTGTCTCTCTCTCTCTGTAGCTTGCCTGCTTCTGTCCCCATGTGTCTGTCTCTCTCTGTGAAGCTTGCCTGCTTCTGTCCCCATGTGTCTGTCTCTCTCTCTCTGTAGCTTGCCTGCTTCTGTCCCCATGTGTCTGTCTCTCTCTCTCTGTAGCTTGCCGGCTTCTGCCTTCAGCTCTCTCGAGTGTTCGAGTTCCAAATATTTGTTCGGATTTTAGGGCAAAAGTTTCTTGAATTTCCTGGTCGAATACCGAATTGTTCGAACTGAGAAGCGTTCGAAAACCGAGGGTACCACTGTACCTTGTTTAGCAATAGAAACTTTGGGCTCAACAGAGGTTGTAAGTCGAAGACTACCTGTACAGTAGTCCCTCACCTATCGCTGGTGTTACGTTCCAGACCTCGCCGCGATAGGTGAAATCCGCGATGGGGAATTTATCGACTGATAGTACTTATTTAAGTATTTATATTGTAATTGTTTGGTAAGTTTTCATTGTTTTAAGTGTTTATAAACCCTTCCCACACAGTATTTATTTTAGATGCAGTATTTAAATACAGTATTTACAATTTTAGATTTATTTTTATTTTTTTAAACCTGCCGATCGAGTTCGGCGGGCTGTTTAAATCTGCCGATCGACTTCCTCAGAAACCCGCGATGAAGTGAAGCCGCAGTAGGTGAAGCGCGGTATAGCGAGGGACTACTGTATTATAAAACTGATTGCTACTTTAGACCTTCTCTTTGACGTCAAAAAGTAAATCCTCAACGTAAGAAACCAAAATGAATGACGCTTCATCCATTCACTCCACATCCCAGGAAAGACCCTTGTTCTGGGAAGGGGACCCTGGTTCTTTTTGCTCCCGCCACCCGCCGCTTACTTTGCTGGTCCTTTGTTTTCTTTTTGTGCTCTTCTCTATCAAATCTTCCTCGCCAAAGCCGGAATCCAGGAGGGAAGCTGAAAATTGCTGGAGGATTCCCATTTCTGCCGTCGTGACGGCCCCGTTCTGCTCGCTTTCCCCAAATGCAACCAATCTTCACCGGCTGCAAGACGCGGAATCTCTTCCCCTTGGTAATCAGCTCGTCCCACTCCTTGGCTTTCAGCTTCTGGCGGGCTTTGTAGTTTTCGGGATCACATTCCTGGATAAGGAGGGAGGGGGGGAGATGAAGTTAACAATAGCCTGCTACCGCACGAATCCCAGCGACCAATAAGGTCCCACAGAGTTGGCCTTCTCCAGGTCCCATCGACTAAACAATGCCGTTTGGCGGGCCCCAGGGGAAGAGCCTTCTCTGTGGCGGCCCCGGCCCTCTGGAACCAACTCCCCCCGGAGATTAGAACTTCCCCCACCCTCCCTGTCTTTCGTAAACTACTCAAGACCCACCTTTGTCGCCAGGCATGGGGGAGTTGAGATATTCCTTCCCCCGAGGCATTACAAGTTATGCATGGTATGTTTGTGTGTATGTTTGGTTTTATAATAAGGGTTTTTAGTTGTTTTATTAATTGGATTGTTACATGTTGCTTTTTATCATTGTTGTTAGCCACCCTGAGTCTGCGGAAAGGGGTGGCATACAAATCCAAATAATAATAATAATAATAATAGCCCTTAGACTTATAGACCACTTCACAATGCTTTTGCAGCCCTCTCTAAGTGGTTTACAGAGTCAGTCTCTTGCCCCCAACAATCTGGGTCCTCATTTAACCCCCTTCAGAAGGATGGAAGGCTGTGTCAACATTGAGCCTAGTGAGATTCGAACTGTCAAATTGCAGGCAGCCCAGCAGTTAGAAGTAGCCTGCAATACTGTACTCTAACCACTTAGAACACAAAATACTTCAAGAAAGTATGAGATAGAGAGATCTGGCCCACAGAAATCGCCGAGTTGTAAAATTAGGGGCAAAACTCACTTAACAAGTTCTCTCTCTCGTCTCTCCATCCATCCATCCATCTATTCATTTATTTATTGGATTTGTATGCCGCCCCTCTCCGCAGACATTGTTTAGTTGACAGGACCTGGAGAAGGCCCACTGTGGGATCTAAGATGGTCGCTGGGATTCGTGCGGCAGAAGGCGGTCCCTGAGATAATCTGGTCCAGTGCCATGAAGGGCTTTATAGGTCATAACCAACACTTTGAATTGTGACTGGAAACTGATCGGCAACCAATGTAGACTGCGGAGTGTTGGTGTGACATGGGCATATTTAGGGAAGCCATGATTGCTCTCGCAGCTGCATTCTGCACAATCGAAGTTTCCAAACACTTTTCCAAAGGTAGCCCCATGTAGAGAGCGTTACAGTAGTCGAGCCTCGAGGTGATGAGGGCATGAGTGACTGTGAGCAGTCCATGTAGGGCCGCAACTGGTGCACCAGGCGAACCTGGGCAAACGTCCCCCTCACCACAGCTGAAAGATGTTTCTCTAATGTGAGCTGTGGATCAAGGAGGAACGCCCAAGTTGCGTACCCTCTCTGAGGGGGTCAATGATTCCCCCCCCCAGGGTTATGGATGGTCAGATGGGATTGTCCTTGGCAGGCAAAACCCACAGCCACTCTGTCTTATCCGGTTGAGTTTGAGTCTGTTGACACCCATCCAGACCCCAACAGCCTCCAGGCACCAGCACATCACTTCCACTGCTCTTAGCAACTGTAGTCGTAAATCTAGGACTACCAGCTGAGGTAGATCAACATCTACTGCCTAGGTCATTTTCCCAGCCTCCTGGCCTTAGGAAAACACACTTCCCCTTTGGAGCTTACTTCAGTCACGCCTTCATCCTCTGAAAGGTATCCATGGGGAACAAAAAAGCCGTCGTCATCATCTTCGTCCTCTTCCTACCATCTTCTTCCTCATCCTGATTGACAAACAAACAGGGAGAGATTACAAGGCAGCTTTGGAAATTTATCTTCCTTCTAAGAACAACTTCAGTGGCAGATCTTAAAAAAAAAAAAAAAAGGGGCTGGTTGGGGAGGAAAGGCCATTCTCAGTTGTGCCAAGACGTTTGTGGGTATTTTTATATGTTCTACAAGATTATGCACAAAAATGGAAGGACATTTTCATCCCCACAATGGACGAGTGACTGCGAAAGTTGATGGAGTTAGCAGAGATAGCAAAATTGACTGTTTTGATCAAAGACAAAAAAACCAAACCCACAACTGTATTTTTCAGAGTATACAGTGGTGCCTCTACTTACGAACTTAATTCGTTCCGTGACCAGGTTCTTAAGTAGAAAAGTTTGTAAGAAGAAGCAGTTTTTCCCATAGGAATCAATGTAAAAGCAAATAATGTGTGAGATTGGGGAAACCACAGGGAGGGTGGAGGCCCTGTTTCCTCCCAGGAGATTCCTAGAGGAACCACAGAGGCTTCCCCCCCCTTTTCTGGCCCTGTTTCCTCCCAGGAGATTCCTAGAGAGGCCTCATGGAGTCTTAGCCCTGCTTTTTCCGGTTACATTTTCAGAGGCTCCGGTTTTAAGTGCAAAATGGTTCTTGAGAAGAGGCAAAAAAATCTTGAACACTCGGTTCTTATCTATAAAAGTTTGTAAGTAGAGGCGTTCTTACCACTGTACCTCCCCTCTTTCTAAAAGAGGCTGAAAATATAGGTGCATTTTATACTCCGAATGTAGCTTGTTCAAAGCTATTTTTTCCAGCCCTAACGAGGTGCTAACAATCTTTCTGGCTCTTCACAGCTTGTTTTCATTGCTACTCCCTCTGAAAAAGGTTTTTTCAGCTCTAACGAGGTACAGCTTGCAAGATTTTTTAATTGCTACTCTTCCCAAAGTTTTTTTTCAGCCCTAAGTGTTTGCACGCTTGATTTCATTGCTACTCTCTCCAAAGAAGATTTTTTTCAGCCCTAACTAGGGGATAAAATAATGTGCTGAAGCTGACCAGACTAAGGACGCTAGCCAGAGGAATACCTGGTAGGCAGATTCCTACCCCCAATTTTCCTCCCCCCAAAACTAAGGTGTGTCTTAGACTTCAAAAATAGGGTACTTTCATTTCTAATTGGAAACAGCTTCTGGACTTTGTGTTTGAGATGGGAGCGGAAATGAAACTTTTTGGGTTTTGCCAATGCAATAGGGTTGTTGTAGTAGAAATGGCTAGTTTATATTATTATGGAAAAGTAAAAAGTTGAGATTTGATGCCATTACCTTATTTTACTGCACCAAAGAGAGTTAGAACTCCATGCCTTTCCCCCTTTCTTCTCTACACTTTTATTTTCCTCTTTCCCTCCCTTATTTTCCCTAATACAGTGATAACTCATCTTACAAACGCCTCGTCATACAAACTTTTCGAGATACAAACCCAGGGTTTAAGATTTTTTTGCCTCTTCTTACAAACTATTTTCACCTTACAAACCCACCGCCGCTGCTGGGATGCCCCGCCTCCGGACTTCCGTTGCCAGCGAAGCGCCCGTTTTTGCACTGCTGGGATTTCCCTGAGGCTCCCCTCCATGGGAAACCCCACCTCCGGACTTCCGTGCTTTTGTGATGCTGCAGGGGAATTCCAACAGGGGAATCCCAGCAGCACAAAAACGGGCGCTTCGCTGGCAACGGAAGTCCGAAGGTGGTGCTTCCCAGCGAGGGGAGCCTCAGGGATATCCCAGCATTGCAAAAACACAGAGGTCCGGAGAAGGGGTTTCGAGGACTTTGGTGTTTTTGTGATGCTACGATTTCACTGATGCTCCCTTCGCTGGGAAACCCCACCTCCGGACTTCCGTTGCCAGCAAAACACCCGTTTTTGCGATGCTGGGATTCCCCTGCTGGGATTTCCCTGCAGCATTGCAAAAACACAGAGGTCTGGAGGTGGGGTTTCCCATGGAGGGGAGCCTCAGGGGAATCCCAGCAGTGCAAAAACGGGCACTTCGGCTGGCAAAAGGGGTGAATTTGGGGCTTGCACGCATTAATCGCTTTTCCATCGATTCCTATGGGAAACATGGTTTCATCTTACAAACGTTTCACCTTAAGAACCTCATCCCGGAACCAATTAAGTTTGTAAGACAAGGTATCACTGTATTTGCTTTCACGTTTTATAATTAAAAACTGTAGACATGATACTGAAAAAAAAGCAGGTCTTGGGGTATGTGCCATTTCTGAAAGAACTGCATCTCTCACATTTAGGGATAAATTTCCCCTTCTCTCCTCCCCACCTGCCCCCCTCCCAGCCTTCGGGCATATCAGAACTCAAAGGGCAAAGATAGATTCCAATTATGGGGCCGCAGCAGTTGGAAGAAGTCACAAGTCAGAACTGGTTTGACTCACAAGAAGGACTTTCATTGCAACCACCCATCTATAGGGTGCTTTTCACCCCCAGACATCTGGATCATGATGTCTGTTGTGGTAGGCTCTGGACCAGCTCCTGCCCCAGGGAATGTGGAGGTGGAGGCAGGGGAAATGTCAACATGTCCTAGGCCTGTTTTGTTGCCGGCAGAGTCAGGTAGTGCAGTGTCCTCAGACGAAGAAGTTGGAGGTGGCTTGGAAGAGGGGGGCTTGGCACACAGCCCAGGAAGCCAATCTCCATTATCTTCGGTCGATTCGGATGAGGAAGTGTTAGACCCACGCAGGCGCAGACTTATGCATCGAAGAGACCAATTGAGGACATATTACAGGAGATAAGAGGGGCCACCTGTGTTTGGGTGGGGCTCCAGCAATTAGAGCTGCTGATATAAATAGCAGCGTGCTGGCTTGGCTGTTGTGGAAGATTATCTGATCGTTGTTCTTCAGGACCGTGTCTCGCTGTGTCTGAACTTTGTTTGTGGATTTTTCACGCCTTTGGCACCAAAGCAGAGTAAAGTGTGTGTGTGTTTCACCTCGTAGGAAGAAGGAGGGCTGTGACGTTTCTTCACAGCTACTAGCTAAGTACTTAAGGACTGATTAAGGGACTTGTAAAGCCGACAAGGTTGTTTTGAGGGGGAGTGCTCTTTGCAATACAAAAAGGGTGCTTTGTTTCTTTTGAATTTTGGGATAAAGGACATTGTTTTGAATTTTCAAATGTGTGTGTGTCTGAAATTTGTACCCGTGAATTTTCAGGAGGCTTCTACCAGAGAGCCCGGCAGAACAATGTCAGGTCAAGATTAATCCTGCTGGAGGAGCCAGTTAGGTGTGGGAGTTAAGGCCTCTAGCAAGAAAGCAGGAGACTGTGAGTTTTAGTCCTGCTTCAGACACAAAACCGACTGGATGACCAGTCAGTTTCTGTCAGCCCTAGGGGGGAGGCAATGGCAAAGCACTTCTGAAAAACCTAATTAAGAAAATTGTGGAGGCAATCTCTCATAATTGGACACAATTTAATATAAGGGGGGAAAAAACCCTTTCTGTCTATTTCTGTTAAACACTATTCCAACCGTCTTCTCCCAGAAGATGAGGGTATATGGCGACCAATTCCATGCCTGATTCCAGATGTTTCCTGCAACATTTCAATCACTGCATGGTCTTCCCAAGGGTTTTGTCATTGAAGGAGAAGCACGCTGCTGCTTCGGGGAAAAGGCTTAGTCTCTTACCCCTTCGCTGTGAGAGAGGGACTCCCCCGGTTCCTCCTCCTCCCACTCTTCATCGCTCTCAACTTCGTAGTCCAGGAGCTTCTGCAGGGAAAGAAGCAAGACCAGGCAAGCTAAGTAAGGCAGCTTCCAGAAGGACGGTGCAATGGGGTGGGTGGGGAGAGACACTGATTTCAAACAACAACAACAACAACAACAATAATTATTATTATTTATTGGATTTGTATGCCGCCCCTCTCCGTAGACTCGGGGCAGCTAACAACAATAATAAACACAACATGTACAATCCAATAATAAAAAATAACTAAAAACCCCTATTATAAAACCAAACATACACACAAACATACCATGCATAACTTGTAATGGCCTAGGGGGAAGAGCTATCTCAACTCCCCCATGCCTGGCGGTATAAATGAGTCTTGAGTAGTTTATGAAAGACAGGGAGGGTGGGAGCAGTTCTAATCTCCGGGGGGAGTTTGTTCCAGAGGGCCGGGGCCGCCACAGAGAAGGCTCTTCCCCTGGGGCCCGCCAAACGACATTGTTTAGTCGACGGGACCCGGAGAAGGCCAACTCTGTGGGAGTTGCTGGGATTCGTGCGGTAGCAGGCGGTTCCGGAGGTAATCTGGTCCATTGCCATGTAGGGCTTTAAAGGTCATGACCAACACTTTGAATTGTGACCGGAAACCGATCGGCAGCCAATGCAAGCCACGGAGTGTTGAAGAAATGTGGGCGAATCTTGGAAGCCCCACGATGGCTCTTGCGGCTGCGTTCTGCACGGTCTGAAGTTTCCGAACACTTTTCAAAGGTAGCCCCATGTAGAGAGCGTTGCAGTAATCGAACCTCGAGGTGATGAGGGCATGAGTGACTGTGAGCAACGACTCCCTGTCCAAATAGGGCCGCAACTGGTGCACCAGGCGAACCTGGGCAAACGCCCCCCTTGCCACAGCCGAAAGATGATGTTCCAATGTCAGCTGTGGATCGAGGAGGACGCCCAAGTTGCGAACCCTCTCTGAGGGGGTCAGTAGTTCCCCCCGCAGGGTAATGGATGGACAGATGGAATTGTCCATATTAATGGCAAAATAGAAACACGGAACCCTAGAACTAAGAAGGAACCTAGAGGTCGCTGAATTCCAATACTTGAGGGGCTGCCACAAAGAAGAGGTGGAGGTCAACCTATTCCCCTAAGCACTTGAGGGCAGGACAAGAAGCAATGGATGGAAACTAATCAAGGAGAGAAGCAACCTGGAGCTAAGGAGAAATTTCCTGACAGTTAGAACAATTAATCAGTGGAACAGCTTGCCTCCAGAAGTTGTAAATGCTCCAACACTGGTGGTTTCATTTATTTGTTACTTCATTTCAACTCCTACACCTTCCTCATTTACTCTTTCCTTATTCTTCTCTAAACATTCATAACACTTCTCCTATGCTTTATAACATTCTGTTTCGGCGGCCTTTCAACATCTTTGAAGAAGACAGGTGAATTAAGGTTCTCAGCTTACCGTGTCTTTGGCCCAAGGGTTCCTGGGCCTTATTGCAGAGGTCTTCTTGTTCCATGTGCCCCAGTAGGCAGGGCGGTGATTCTCACAGAACTGCAGGAGTTTCATTCTGCCAAATCTCTTCCTTTCGGGCACGTCTTGAGCCTGGCTGCTACTCACGATGACCACCACATCGCTGTTGAACCAAAAATAAAAATAAGGCGCTCAGTCTTTGGTATCAGCCACTGAGGTTGCAAGACACGGGGGGGAGGGGGGGGGAGGAAGGTGGGATGAAGGGGGCTGAAAGTCTTCCTTGATCTCCATTGGAATGAAGTTCCTAATTAGCACTAGGATAATCTTTTTTATTATTATTATAAATTTTATTTAAATACAACAAACAATACAAAACATAAACATTTAAAAAAAGAAAAAATGGACGAGTGTGAGGCAAATCTGTATGAGGGTTCTATGTACACATTCTGTTGCCTGTCCCCCAACACTATATATAAGGAAGAAATGGCAGTTGCAAACATTCCATATTTACAGCAGCACGAAGCTTGAAACTTCAGCCTGATGATGGTGAATGTGATTTCACTGAAACGTCGCATAGACACTCAAAATATTACACGGGGCAAAACCCGAACCCAGAACAATCTACATATATATAGAGTAAATGCACGTGTTGCAGAACATAAGAATACCAAAACCGTCATACCTGTACCCGTGAAAATCTACAAAAACATATATGTATGTGTGTGTGTGTGTGTGTGTATATATATATATATACACACACACACACACACACACACACACACATATATATATATATGACGGTCTTGGTATATTTGGGTTTCTTCCCGTGTAGGATTTGGAAATTTCTGGCGACGTTTCGACGAGGTCCCACTCGTCATCTTCAGGCTGGTGTTTCTGTCCCTGTTCTAGGGCGAACACAGCGAGACCTGAGCTGCCTCCTTTTAAAGGATATATATATATATCCTTTAAAAAGTAAGTCTTAATTTGTATAGATAATCTTAAATCTCCATATTTCCATTGAACATTTCCACCAGGTAATTACTCTTTATATTTGTTAATTTCATATACTGTGTCAGTTTGACCTTTTCTCTAACCAGCAGTAAAATAAATCCCAACAATTTCTCCCTTAGACTATCCACGACTGACCTCTCCAGGTTCCTAAGAGGTCAGTAAGGGGCGTACATAAGTGCACTAGTGTGCCTTTCGTCCCCTGTCCAATTGTCTTTCTTTTCTCTCACTTATCATATATATTTTCTTCCTTTCATATATTTTCTCCTCTATTTTTATATATTTTCTTTATATATATTATTTCATGTCTATTCTCTTCTGTATGTATTGGACAAAACAAACAAACTAACAAACAAATAAATAAATAAATTGTAAAATACAATTTAAAATTTAAAAATCTTCCTTATTTTTAAGTTCTAATGTTAAGATATTAGAGAAAATTACATCTTATGCAGGGATGGACCAAAAAAAAGGACCTTTAACCACTTCCATAGAAAAGCTTCAATTAAAATTGAACTGGTGAATTATGTCAAAGATAAAAAGAGTGAGTGAAAGTTAAGGAAATGTGTGTGCTGCAAACCACACTACATCAAAGAGGAATGGGGAAAAGGGGGGAGATGAAGCAGTGAGGGGGAGGGAGGTTTCTATGCTGGATGCATAGAAATGCCAGAGGCCCCCTGCCATGAAAACATCTGGGCAGGATGACTAAGGGTTATGGGATCACAACAGCACACCCTCTAACAGAGTTGTGAGTGCACAGCGAGTGTGCTTGCAGCCAAGACAAGCTGAAGCTCAAAAGTCGAGTAAGGGGGCGACATTTTGAAATGAGTCCTCGCACCCGAGCGATCTACGCAGTGTATTCTCAACATCAGGTGAATATATACTGCTCAAAAAAAATCAAGGGAACACTCAAATTACACATCCCAGATCTGAATGAATGAAATATTCTCACTGAATACTTTGCTGTGCAAAGTTGAGGCTACACAACAGCACGTGAAATTGATTGTCAATCGGTGTTGCTCCCTAAATGGACAGTTCGATTCCACAGAAGTTTGATTGACTTGGAGTTATATTATGTGGTTTAAGTGTTCCCTTTATTTTTTTGAGCAGTATATTTCCACAAATGGCCTATGGAGGTTCTCAGTCATCCATGTCATGGCTGTCCCAGAGGTGTTTGTTTGTTTGTCAAGAAGCAGAATATCACTCCAAGTAAATCAAAGGTCTGTGAAATCAAACTGTCCACTTAGGAAGCAACACTGATTGACAATCAATTTCATTTTGTTGTCAGCACATTTAACTTTATACAGGACAAAGTATTCAATGAGAATATTTCATTCATTCAGATCTAGGATGTGTTCTTTGAATGTTCCCTTAATTTTTTTGCAGTGTATATAGCAGTGTTTCCCAACCTTTTTTGAGCCGCGGCACATTATTCATATTTTCAAAATCCTGGGGAACACTGAACGGGGGGACGGGGGCACGCGCGGGGGGGCTAAAGAAAAGTTTGGACAAAAAAAACCCCTCTTCCTCCATTTCACTCTATTTCTCCCTCCCTCTTTCTCTCTCTCTCTTCCTTCTTTCCCTTCTTTCTCTCTCTCCATCCCTCTTTCTTTCTTCCTCTCTTTTTTGCTCTCTTTCTCTCTCCCTCCTTCCCTCCCTCTATGTCTTTCTCTCTCCCTTGCTCTCTCTCTGCCTCTCTTGCTATCTCTCTTTCATTCTATCTCTTTCTCTTTCTCTCCCTCTCTTGCTATGTCTCTTTCTTTCTCTCTCCCTCTCTTTCTATCTCTTTCTCTCTCTCTCTCTTGCTATCTCTTTCTCTCTCTCTCTTGCTATGTCTCTCTTTCTCTCTCTCTCGGGCTGGGGGTGGGGGCTAAAGAAAAGTTTGGACAAAAAAAATATCTCTTCCTCCATTTCACTCTATTTCTCCCTCTTTCCTCCCTCCCTCTTTCCATTGTATCTCTCCCTCCCTCTTTCCTTTCTATCTATTTTCTTTCTATCTCTCCCTCCCTCTTTCCATTGTATCTCTCCCTCCCTCTTTCCTTTCTATCTCTCCCTCCCTCCCTCTTTCCTTTCTATCTCTCCCTCCCTCTTTCCTTTCTATCTATTTTCTTTCTTTCTATCTCTCCCTCCCTCTTTCCTCCCTCCCTCTTTCCTTTCTATCTCTCCCTCCCTCTTTCCTTTCTATCTCTCCCTCCCTCTTTCCTCCCTCCCTCTTTCCTTTCTATCTCTCCCTCCCTCTTTCCTTTCTATCTCTCCCTCCCTCTTTCCTTTCTATCTATTTTCTTTCTATCTCTCCCTCCCTCTTTCCTCCCTCCCTCTTTCCTTTCTATCCTTCTCTCCGTCCCTCAGCGGCGGCAAAGAAGAAGGAAGGCAGGCTGCAGAGGGCACCGAGGACAAGAGCGCTCGCTCGCTCCCTCGCCCTCTGACTTCCCTCCCTCGCTGCTGAAGGGACGAGCGCGGGCACGAGCGCGCGCGGGCCCGTTGCAAGAAGTTTTTGTTTGTTTTTTTCCCTTCCCCCGGCTCACGGGAGGGAGAGAGAGAGAGAGAAAGAAAGAGCGCAGCCAGGGAAAGCAGCCTCGAACCGAGTGCGAACTGCAGGATGCGGCAAAGGACTCCTTGCCAACCAAAAAGGGGGTGGGGGTGGTGAAGGCAAAGCCTGGGAGGCAGGGAAGGGAAGAGCGGGAGACCCCCAGACAGAACGGCCGAGGGGAAGGAAAGACGGAAGGAGGGAGGGATTGAGAAGCGAAGCCAGGGAGGGCTGAGAGAAAAGGGGAGCGGCACGCGCGAGAGAGGGGTGGGGCGGGCATTCCCGAAATGGACGGAGAAAGCCCTCTCTCGCAGCGAAAGCGCTCCCAGCCAGGGGGCTGCGAGAGAGGGCATTCTCCGTCCGTTTCGGGAAAGCCCGCCCCGGCACCCGCAGCGCCCCGCCCAGCTGGAGCTTCCCTAGGAGCTCTGCGGTACACTGGCTGTGTCTTGCGGCACACTAGTGTGCCATGGCACACCGGTTGGGAAACGCTGGTATATAGTATATATACTGTATATTATATAGGACAATAATCTCTACACAATCCAAATCACAAATACAATGCCAAATATCAAATACAAACCAGATACATGAGCACCCCGCTCTATACACACAGTAAAGACTAGATGGACCATGAGGTCTTTTTCTGCTGTCAATCTTATGTCTCTATGTAAATATCAACAATAGTCTCCCAAACAGGAACTCTGTTAGCTCCCTCTTGTGGCCAACAGGCACACTTCTCTTAAAGATATATCACTTAAACATACATTGATAGTTAATATGTATTGTAACCCAACTTGGTACTGACGCAAAGTGTTTTGCTGAAGCTACATCTGTCCTCCTTTCCAAAAAAGAGTAACTAACCTATTAATTTCATCATCGCTGGGGCTACAGACGAGGGTAGGCTCCGATTTTCTAGCATCCCGGCCCTTCAGCTCTTCCAGGAAAGAAGTCTCGCAGCCCTGCTCCTCCACGGAGCGGTCCATTTGATCAGAGAGCTCCTGGTCGAAGGGCACCCGGCAAAGGGGAGCAAGGACCATGTTCTCCTTGATCTCAAAGGGAGCAAACTTCCCACACCAGCCTGCCAGTGTCTGAAAAGAAAGAGGACGGCTTTATTATGTGGTTCCCCTTTGGAACACAACGTACAATGGAAGTTTCCCCCTTGAAGGCCAGAAAAACCACACACTTAAAAAAATATATGTAGATTGCCATTCTGAGGCCAGCGTTTGGTTGCTTGAAGTCCAAACCAATGAAGCACCACATCACAGCCATGTTATGTTATTTTTTAACTGCAAGTTCTAACACAGAGGTCTTCAAACTTGGCAACTTTAAGACTTGTGGACTTCAACTCCCAGAAGTCCACAAGTTTGTCCACAAGTTTGAAGACTTCAACTCCCAGAAGTCCACAAGTTTGTCCACAGGTTTGAAGACTTCAACTCCCAGAAGTCCACAAGTCTAACAAAGGTGCAAAGGATCTTCCTGGCTTGCAGGATTTTTTCATTGCTACTTCCTCAGAAGTAGGGTTTTTTCCCATCCTAAGTCTTTGCAGGCTTGTTTTCATTGCTACTCCCTCCGAAGTTTTTTCCCCCCAGGCTTGCATTGGCTGCCGATTGGTTTCCGGTCACAATTCAAAGTTTTGGTCATGACCTTTAAAGCCCTACATGGCATTGGATCAGAGTACCTCCGGAACCGCCTGCTACCGCACGAATCCCAGTGGCCGATAAGGTCCCACAGAGTTGGCCTTCTCCGGGTCCCGTCGACTAAACAATGTCGTTTGGTGGGCCCCAGGGTAAGAGCCTTCTCTGTGGCGGCCACGGCCCTCTGGAACCAACTCCCCCCAGGAGATTAGAACTGCCCCCACCCTCCTTGTCTTTCGTAAACTACTCAAGACTCACTTATACCAGCAGGCATGGGGGAGTTGAGACACCTTTCCCCCAGGCTTTTTTATACTTTGTTTTATGTTTGGTATGAATGTGCTGTTTGGTTTTTAAAATAATAATAGGGTTTTATATGTTTTTTAATATTAGATTTGTTCCACTATTATATTGTTTTTATTACTTTTGTGAGCTGCCCCGAGTCTATGGAGAGGGGCGGCATAGAAATCTAATAAATAATAATAATAATAATAATAATAATAATAATAATAATAATAATAAAAATTAAAAATAATAATGTGCTGTAACTGGCCAGACTAAGGACACTAGCATATTCAGACTCAGTTGAAGAGCAAGAAATAAACTTCTGCTGCCTAACTTTCCAAAAGAAAGACACAAAACCTGGTAGGCAGATTTTCCCCCTATTTTTCTCCCCCAAAACTAAGGTGCTTCTTATACTATGAAAACTACAGTATTTTATGGTATTACCCAGGGAAAGTACAAATAGTTTTTGTGTGCATAAATATTATTTATTTATTAGATTTCTATGCCGCCCTTCTCGAGGCAACTCAGAGCGGCATATATACATCAATGTATACAAATACACATAAAGGTATACAAATATACAAATATACATTTATGTATACAAATATACATATACAAATACAGTGGTACCTCGGTTCTCGAATGCCTTGGTTTTTGTACATTTCGGATACTGAACAAAATTTTTGGCAAAAATTTGCTTCGGTATCTGAACAAAAATTCGGATACCGAACAGCCATAGAAAATTTTGTTTGTTATCCGAAATGTTACCACCCGCTTAACCCCAGCGGCAGCGGTGGCGACGGCTTCCCTTCGAGGAGCAGCAGCACCGGGAACATCACGTGATGAAGGGAAGCCGCCGGAGCCATCTCAGCAGTTGCCGCCGCTCCACTGGCTTCCCTTCATTACGTGACGTTCCCGGCGCTGCTGCTCCTCGAAGGGAAGCCGCTGCCGTCACCACCGCTGCCGCCGGGAAGGAGAAAGTTGGTGCACAAGACGAAGCACTGAGGACAGGAGCCCCCCAAAGCTGCCGGCATTGCAGCTGCCCCCACCCTTCCTGCAGCTTGGAGAGGTTAGACGATAGAGCTCCTCAGATTTTTATCCCATAGGAAATAAAGAAAATAGATTTAATTGGTTCCCAGCAAGTCAACAGGGGCTGGGAACCAATTAAATCCATTTCCATTATTTCCTATGGGATAAATTAATTCAGTACTCAACCAAATCGGTTCTCGGCCACACTTCTGGAACAAATTGTGGTCGAGAACCAAGGTACCACTGTATACAAATATGGTTAAAAAACTTACTTTTGGAGCAGGCGGAGTTTTTGGTTTTTGAAAGAACCGGGTGATTTCAGCTTTTTCAGCTTTGAGGCGCTAGAATCAGAACATCAAGAGAGATGTTACAACCCATTAGATTAAGAACATCATCGCAAACAAGGCTTCTTTGGAGCTCTGTGTTCTTGCTGAAATAGAATAAAGAAAAGGGCTTCTGGTTTTACCTTCTCTTCTTCTTTTAGGCGTTTCTCTTCTTCCTTTTTTCTTTTTTCTTCTAATTTTGCCCTACAAAGTAAAGCCCACGTTTAGGAAAATATAATCCTGGTTTACAAAAACACAAGCATCAGGAGCATTCAGACATGACTCAAATATTCCCCTCACTCTGAAACGCTGGGTAAGGTTATTCCAGTCCCAGAATATTTTGCAGAACTTTTGTTTAAAGGCTTTTGTTGTTGTTGTTGCTGTGGGAAAAGCTTCCATTTGACTTTCTAATTCAAATCGATTTAACGATTAATAGTGGTCCAAGAGGCAGCCTTGAAAATATCCATCACAACTGGCAGAAAAATTGCAGTACTGCAGGCCACTAAAGCTGACTGCTAGATCTGTGGGTCAGCGGTTCAAATCTCACCACCGGCTCAAGGTTGACTCAGCCTTCCATCCTTCCGAGGTGGGTAAAATGAGAACCCGGATTGTGGGTGAGCAATAGGCTGGCTCTGCTAAAAAGTGCTATTGCTAACATGTTGTAAGCCGCCCTGAGTCTAAGGAGAAGGGCGGCATTAAAAAAAATTAAATAAATAAATAAATTGCAATGGAACAGAGATTAAACCTCACAACTTGTGTGAGATGTGAGGGAGGGAGGGAGGGAGGGAGGGAAGGAAGGAAGGAAGGAAGGAAGGAAGGAAGGAAGGAAGGAAGGAAGGAAGGGTGTCAGCCATCCCAACGTGGTCAGTTAGAAAAGAAAAAATCTTGAATTCGTTGTTAATGAAAGTACACTTTATTAAAAAGCCAAGTGGTTACAGTGAAAGCAAAAGCCGAATCTAAGCTTTCACATCCAAAACATCTGGTTAACATTTCCCTTCCCCACCCAACTTCCCTCTACTGTCCAATTACATTTCAATACATTGTTTTTGTAACAGGGTTGATAACAATCCCTGGCTTGGTGGCCTGGGACAGTGTTGCATTATGTGACCTTGGAAAGATCAGCAGCTCTCATGGGATACATAACTATGATAGCCTCCCCCACACCCTTTACCCCAGCTGTAGCTCCCCTCCCCGTTGTGTAGGGCAGACTGGCATCTGGTGAAGGATGGCTGGCACAGCAACATGGCAGTTGTGACAGAAGGGAGGGAGGGAGGAAAGGAAGGAAGGAAAGAAAGAAGGAAAGAAAACAATGAAGGAAGAAATGGAAGGAGGGAAGAAAGATGAAAGTGAGGGGGGGAAGAAAAAGAATAAAAAAGGAAGTAATGAAGGGAGGGAAGGAAGGAACGAATGGCCCTCATCAGTGTTTATTTATTTATTTTATTTATTCATTTGTCCAATACACAAATACATAGGAAGAAAAATAGACATGTAGTAATATATATGAGGGTAAAAGTGAACTTAGAGGAGAGGATATGTGAAAGAAAGAGAATATATATGATAGGTGAGAGAAAGGAAAGACAATTGGACAGGGGACGAAAGGCACACCAGTGCACTTATGTACGCCCCTTACTGGCCTCTTAGGAACCTGGAGAGGTCAATTGTGGAGAGTCTAAGGGAGAAGTGTTGGGGGTTAGGGGTTGACACAATTGAATCCGGTAATGAGTTCCACACTTTGACAACTCGATTGTTGAAATCATATTTTTTACAGTCAAGTTTGGAGCGGTTCGTATTAAGTTTGAATCTGTTGCGTGCTCTTGTGTTGTTGCGGTTGAAGCTGAAGTAGTCATTGACCGGTAGGACGTTGCAGCATATGATCTTGTGGGCAATACTCATGTTCCCTCTAACCTGCACGACTATGCAGTCGCACACGTAATGAGAGAATGGCACGCAACAATTTCCAACTGCCATGCACCATTTTTTAATATCAGAGGCTGCGTGACTGCGCACCTGTGCGTGTGACTACAGAACGGCATGCAGCAGTTTCCAATTGCCGCGTGCTGTTTTCTAACGTTAGAGGGATCATTGGTCCTCATCAGTGATGCTCCTAGCAGCATTAAAGCAAAGCCGTCAATCTGTGGAATGCCATCCTATCGAGAGCAAACAGCCACCAATTCCAGCCAGCAGAATCCCGAGAGCGTATCTGATCGGAACAAGGGAGATCTATGTTGATTGACAATCCCACGTGACAATTTACTTACTCCAGAGCTTCCTGCCTCTCTTTCCGTTTTTCTTCTTTTGCGCGCTGCTTCTCAGCTTTCTCTTTTTCGTCCTTCTCCTTCTTCTCCCTCCTTTCTTTATCCTTCAGCTCCTTCTCCTCTTCTTTCTTCCTCTTCGCCTCCTCTCGGGCACGTTCCTTCGCAGCCTGGGCTTCCTTCTTCAGCTGTCTCTTCTCCTCCCGTGAAGCTTCCAGCTTCTGAAGTTTTTCTGCACGCACTTGGTCCTTTAATAAAAAAAGAGAGACCAGAGAGGGAGTTATTGACCCTGCCGTATCCCAACAGTCCACCAGTGCAATGTGTGTTAACGGGTAACAGGTTGCCTTGAACTACAACCATTCGTTTAACGGCTGATTGAAGATACAACTGCACTGGAAAATGTGACATCCCCATAGAAACATAGAAGACTGACGGCAGGAAAAGACCTCCTGGTCCATCTAGTCTGCCCTTATACTATTTTTGTATTTTATCTTAGGATGGATATATGTTTCTCCCAGGCATGTTTAAATTCAGTTACTGTGGATTGATCTACCACGTCTGCTGGAAGTTTGTTCCAAGGATCTACTACTCTTTCAGTAAAATAATATTTTCTCATGTTGCTTTTGATCTTTCCCCCAACTAACTTCAGATTGTGTCCCCTTGTTCTTGTGTTCACTTTCCTATTAAAAACACTTCCCTCCTGGACCTTATTTAACCCTTTAACATATTTAAATGTTTTGATCATGTCCTCCCTTTCCCTTCTGTCCTCCAGACTATACAGATTGAGTCCATGAAGTCTTTCCTGATACGTTTTATGCTTAAGACCTTCCACCATTCTTGTAGCCCGTCTTTGGACCCGTTCAATTTTGTCAATATCTTTTTGTAGGTGAGCTCTCCAGAACTGAACACAGGATTCCAAATGTGGTCTCACCAGCGCTCTATATAAGGGGATCACAATCTCCCTCTTCCTACTTGTTATACCTCTAGCTATGCAGCCAACCAGTCCCAAGACTTATAGCAAGTCATAAAACTGAGCGTGACTTGACTTATAACTGCCTTGCTTAGCGAAATTCTGGATTGTGAATGTTAAGTCAAGTTGTTTCCAGAGGTGGAACGGTGATGTGTACTCGCCCCCGGGGCTGAGTGTTAGCGGAGTCCAGCGCAATTCTGCTACTGTACCTGGGCAGGTAGCGAAATCGCACGTGGACACGCATCTCCGCACGCGATTTTGCTACCGGCCTAGGTGCAGTAGCAGAATTGCGCTGGACTCCGCTGGCACTCAGAGCCCCGGGGGCAAGCACAGGTCACCGTTCCACCTTAGCAGTCCACCTCTGCCTGTCCTATACCATAACCCAATGAAAGGTTTAAACTCACGCAACAATCTGCATAGGCTATTCTTTCTGTCCTCTTCTTAAAATTATCTGTCCTTCAAAATTAAAATGAAATTCTGCTAACGCTGGGAGACCTTGAAATAAGTATTGTCACAGTTGCCACCCTGAAATCCTTTCCTAGTTTGCTACTTTAAAAAAAAAAAAAGAATCAGTTTTTATAGCTATGGGAAATAATATGGCAACTGTAGCTTGAAGTTGGGAAAGACTCAGAACAACATTGTCACTTTATTAGTATTGAAACAAAGAAACAAGTAACTTAAAAGTGGTTATCAATTTTATTTCATGGTCTGATATACTGCCAATACTCATCTTCCTTGGCACTAAATATATTCTTAAATATATTAATCTAGGAGGAAGTTTTCACAGGATTCTGAAGCTCATTTCAACCTGTCTTTCCAACCCCTTACTTCTCAAATAATTGCTCCTATAGTTTCCTCAAGAAGAGGAAATTTTTGCTTTAAAAAAAATATTAACTTTCAGCAAGGGGTAAAATACAAAAAGCAAAACAGAGATTAAAAATTAAATAAGCAAAATCAGGAGTGCAAAAGAAGGAAAAAATAAAAAGGCAAGAAACAATAATTCCCAACTTTGTTTGGTACAGATCAGGGCTGGGCTACTGCCTAGATTGGGGGAGTGGGGGGACGCAGTGGGGTAGTGAAAATGGAGCTCCACCCCAGAGCACCCAATTTGCACTGAAAGATGTTGAAAGAAAATACAGGGCATCCTGCATAAGCCATGCCCACAGTGTGGTAGTAAAAATTTTGGTACCTCTTCACTGGTACAGATATAGATATACAGTGATCCCCCGAGTTTCGCGATCCCGATCATTGCGAAAGGCTATATCGCGATTTTTCCACCCGATGACGTCACTCCCTTCCTTTCTCATCTTTCTCTCTCTCTTTCTCTATCTTGCTTCTTCCTCTCTCACACTCTCTTCCTCCCTCTCTCATCTCTTTCTTTCCTTCTCTCTCTTTCTCTATCTCTCCCCCTCTTGCTCTCGAGCGGCAAGCGAGCAGCCGGGCGGACGGGTGACGGGCAAGCGGCAAGCGAGCGGCCGGGCGAGCGGGTGACTGGCAAGCGGCAAGCAATCTTGGGGTTTCCCCTTTGCCTGGGCGGCGGGAAGACCCAGGGAAGGTTCCTTCGGCCGCCCAACAGCTGATCTGCTCCGCAGCGCGGCAGCAGCGAGGAGGCTCCTCGCTGCTGCCGCGCTGCGGAGCAGATCAGCTGTTGGGCGGCCGAAGGGTCTTCCCCGCCGCCCACACGCAAACTCCACCATCTGCGCATGTGCGGCCATGGAAAAAGGGGCGCGCATGCGCAGATGGTGTTTTTACTTCCGTGCCGCTACATCACGAGTTATCGATTATCGCGAGGGGTCTTGGAACGGAACCCTCGCGATAATCGGGGGATCACTGTAAAATACAGTACACTGATCTCTTATTCTAAATGAACAAGATACAATATTTCTATGTTCCTAAACAGTACAAATCACCAAATTAAATGTTAATTTATTTCCATTTCTAGCGAGAGATCCAACAATGCTTTCAAATCGAAACAACATACAGTGATACCTCGTATTACGAACTTAATTCGTTCTGTGACCCGGTTCGTAAGATGAAAAGTTCATAAGACGAAGCAATTTTACCCTTAGGAATCAAGGTAAAAGCAAATAATACGTGCAACCCCATCCCCAAAGTCACCCCTTTTACCTTGCGCCTCTGGGAATCCCCGCTTCCGGACTTCAGTTGTCAGCCAAAGTGTGGGGATTCCCCTGAGGCTCCCCTCGCTGGGATGCAATCCCTCCATTTTTGCTCGCACTGTTTTGAATCCCAGCGAGGGGAGCCTCAGGGGAATCCCCACACTTCGGCTGACAACGGAAGCCCAAAGACGGGACGTCCCAGCAGCGGCGGCTTGGGTCCATAAGGTGAAAATAGTTCGGAAAAAGAGGCAAAAAAATCATAAGCACCAGGTTCGTATGAGGATGGGTTCATAAGACAAGGTATCACTGTATGTTCTTTAATGGAAGTACAGTGGTACCTCAAGATACGAACCCCTCGTCTTACGAACAACTCGTGATACGAACCCGGGTTCAGCAAAATTTTGCCTCTTCTTACGAACTTTTTTCGAGTTATGAGTTATTTTCGCGTTCGGAGACTGCTGGGAAGCCGTGCAGCTGTTTTAAAAGGTAACAGCCGGGCGGCGGGGCTTCCCAGAAGCCTCCCGAACGCCGGTTCGTAACTCGAACAAAGTTCGTAAGAAGAGGCAAAATTTGGCTGAACCCCGGGTTCGGTTCGGGAGGTTCCTGGCAAGCCCCCCAGGCCAGCTGCGACCTTTTAAAACACCCGCGCCGCTTCCCATCTGTCTCCTGAAGCCGAACACGGAAGTTTGGCTTTGCCGTTCGGCTTCAGGAGACAGATGGGAAGCGGCGCGGGTGTTTTAAAAGGTCGCAGCCGGCCTGGGGGGCTTGCCAGCACCCCCCCGAACCTTTTAAAACAGCCGGAAAGCCGTTTTTTTGCGGGGGTTTTTTTGGTTGCACGGATTAATTGACTTTACATTGTTTCCTATGGGAAACAATGTTTCGTCTTATGAACTTTTCGTCTTACGAACCTCCTCCTTGCACCAATTAAGTTCGTATCATGAGGTATTACTGTACAGTGGTACCTCTACCTAAGAATGCCTCTACTTAAGAACGTTTTTACATAAGAACCGGGTGTTCAAGATTTTTTTTGCCTCTTCTCAAGGACCATTTTCTACTTAAGAACCCGAGCCCAGAAAAATTTCCCAGGAAATTTGAGAGTGGTACAAAGGCCCGGCCAGTTGCCTGCCGCTCCCCCTTTAATCCCGGCCATCTCGGGCTTTTCTGGGCTGCCAGAGGAAACTTTCAATGGCGCATAAGGAGGCTTGGTCAGTTGAGAGCGAACGAAGCGTTTTCCTTTCTCTGGGCGCTTGGAGAGGGAATAAACCACTTCGCTGTGGTGACTCCCTCGCGCTGCCTCCCACACACCCAATGCGAGGTTGCCCCCCGGAGCATCTGGGCACAGAAAAGCAAAAGGGGGCGCTTCGCCCCGGCCAGATTAACTTGGCTTCAGCCAAACTGAGGAGTCACCACAATGAAGGAAAGGCACCAGCTACAAAGCGAGCGAGCGAGAGGAGAGGGGAGCCCTTCAGCATGGGAAGGAAGAGGAAGCAGGTAGCAGCAGAAGCAGCCGCCTTTTGGTCAAAGGAGCAGGAGGCTCCCCCCTCCCACCTGCATGGGTTTCTCTCTCTGCCGCAGTGTATGGGGGGCATGTGCTCCTCCTTGCCACCTCTCTCTCTTTTTTTTAAGCCTTAAAGTTTTGGATTTTTTTGATTACCCTCACCTCCCCTTCTTCCTTCGGCAGCAGCTGTCCTGCTCCTCTTCTTCCTCCTCCTCCTCCCACCCAAATTCCAAGCTTTTATTTCTTTCCTAATGGGTTTGCAGGCATTATTTGCTTTTACATTGATTCCTATGGGAAAAATTGCTTCTACTTAAGGACTTTTCTACTTAAGAACTTGGTCACAGAACAAATTAAGTTCTTAAGTAGAGGCACCACTGTAGTCAGTTTAAGAGGTGCCTTGCTTTGATTGGAAATTATATTATCCAATCAATCTTCAACCTCCAAACAGACTAAAACAGTCATGCCTCACTTGTTCCTGGATATAGCCAAGTCCAGGAACAACTGTATCAAAACAACATCTTTGATTATACACAGGGTGCGTTCTAAAAGTAGTGCAATTATTTTTTTTAAAGTTTATTGAACACATTTGCAAACACTTAAAATTCTTCAAAGTACTGTCCTTGGGCCTCTACACATTTTTTTCCAGCGACTCTGCCATGACCGGTAAGCGCCCTGGAAGGCGTCTTCAGGGACCTCTCGCAAGGTCTTCGTCACGGCTGATTGGATCTCTTCTATGGACGAAAAATGGGGTTCCTTTCAGGGCTGCCTTAATCCGAGGGAAGAAAAAGAAGTCTGCTGGGGCAACGTCAGGACTATAGGGGGGTGGGGCAGCGTTGGCACCTGGTGTTTGGCCAGAAACACGCGGACTTGTAGCGTGTTGTGGCAAGGCGCGTTGTCGTGATGGAGTTGCCAGGGAGTGGAGATGTCTTTTCTCGTCCTGAGGACCCTTTTTTGGAGCCATTTCAGCACATCCACGTAGTAGGCAGCGTTAACTGTCTGTCCTTGAGGAACAAACTCCTTTACTGTCAAAAAAGACAATGAGCATTGTTTTCACTTTTGATTGGCTCATTCTTGCCTTTTGGGGATTGGGGGACTGGTCGGTGTGCCACTCAGAGCTTCGGCGTTTTGTTTCTGGGTCGTATTCAAAAACCCAGATTTCATCACCAGTGATGACGTTGTCCAAATAATCAGGTTCAATTTCTATGTGTTGCAAAAATTCACTTGAAATTTCTGCTCGGTTGGTCTTTTCGTGACACGGTCGGCGCGCAGAGGTTTACAATAAATGATGTCCTGCTACTTCCACAGCTTGGAGAGCACTGAGACTGGTTTCGCGGAAAAGCTTATTGTGTCCCCCCCCTCCCCTACCAAGTGCTTCGATCCCACTCCGACCAATAGCAGAGGCACGGGGAATTCAACTGCATTACTTTTGGAACGCACCCTGTAAACTGGCACTTTCAAAGTAGCATTTTTAGCCATAAACATCTGGAAGATATGGGATGGTGGAAGAGGACATTTAATCCAGACCACATTCTCATCTGATTTAATATTGTCTTCTCTGGAATTTAAATCTTTTCCGGCCTCTGACTACAGCTCTGCTGAGCTGTTTCAGTGGAGAAAAATTTACAATTTGTTAGGGAAGTGCGTGCATGAAAAACATTGTGAAGCCACCACTTCAAACCTCAAAAAAGTAGAAAATCTCGTTACTCTTTAAGGCATTTATTTATTAGATTTATATGCTGCTCTTCTCCTAAGACTCGGGGCTGCTCACAAGAAACAATATAAAACAGTGTGTACAAAACAAATCTAATTAGTTAAAAAACTACAAGCTAAAAACCCAATACAGTGATACCTTGTCTTACAAACTTAATTGGTTCTGGGACGATATTCTTAAGGTGAAAAGTTTGTAAGATGAAGCAATGTTTCCCATAGGAATCAATGGAAAAGCGATTAATGTGTGCAAGCCCAAAATTCACCCCTTTTGCCAGCCGAAGCGCCTGTTTTTGCACTGCTGGGATTCCCCTGAGGGTCCCCTCCATGGGAAACCCCACCTCCGGATTTCCGTTGCCAGCAAAGTGCCCATTTTTGCGCTGCTGGGATTCCCCTGCAGCATCACAAAAACACGGAAGTCTGGAGGTGGTGGTTTCCCATGGAGGGGAGCCTCAGGGGAATCCCAGCAGTGCAAAAACAGGCGCTTCGGTGGCAACGGAAGTCCGAAGGCGGGGCATCCCAGCGGTGGCGGTGGGTTTGTAAGGTGAAAATAGTTTGTAAGAAGAGGCAAAAAAAACCTTAAACCCCAGGTTTGTATCTCGAAAAGTTTGTATGACGAGGTATCACTGTATATTAAAATCAATCAACCAATTCAATCACAACCAGTCCTCATGTTTATTGGTCAGGGGGGGTCTAGATCTAATTGCCCCATGCCTGGAGACATAAGTGAGTCTTGAGACTCTTGCGGAAGGCGAGGAGTATGGGGGCAGTGCGAATCTCTGGAGGGAGCTGATTCCAGAGAGCCAGGGCCCCCACAGAGAAGGCTCTTCCCCTAGGTCCCGCCAAATGACATTGTCTGGTTGATGGGACCTGGAGAAGGCCAACTCTGTGGGACCTGACCGGTCACTGGGATTTGTGCGGCAGAATTTCTCGGGCTTCTGTCCTTGAACAGCCAGAGTGATAAAGTCACTGGTGATGTGTCATCATTTCTTAGCAACCAGAGATAATTATTCTCCAGGATGATGACAGGTAATTAAAGTAGCTCAAATTTTAATGGGCTTTCACGGGAAAGTTTTATTTAAAAAAAACAAAACCTCAGGCTGCTTGGCCTGACCAAAGAAATACTGTCATTAAAACCATTTATCACTGTGTTCCACACCACTTTCACTTTCCAGCAAGTAAATTCAGTTACTCAGTGGAATCATCTCACCCTCTGTAGCTTGAGTTTCTCCTTCTCCTCAGAACTTTGATGGAGCTTTGGTGTAGAAGCCTGAAATAGGAAAGGTGACGCAGGTTATGCCCTCAACATTTCTTTAAAAGCAATTGAAACAAGGACTTGGAATACAGAGCAAGAGAAAGAAATAGACATTATATGGGAGAAACTGTACATGTGTCTTGAAAAGAATTTTTTAAATAAACTTATAAACAATAAAATTATGATAATATGTAAAAGACTGCAACTGTGAATTTATTTACTTTATTTATTTATTGGATTTGTATGCCGCCCGTCTCCGCAGACTATATGGTTTACATATATATCTATACATATGTAAACCATATATTTGTACAAACAATTATAAAAATATTATGCTGATGCAAAGAAGTGAATATCAGTGAGTTGTAAATAATAGTTATATGCATTTTTTTCCCTTTACATTATTCGTATTACCTGTATTGTACTGTATTGGCTTTTTTCCCCTGTTGTATGTGTTTATTTTATTATTTTTTGTTCTTATGTCTGTTTGTAAAATTTTTGAAAATTCAAAATAATAATAATAATAATAATAATAATAATAATAATAATAGGAATATACAGAGCACAAATTATAATGGGGTATCTGGGGTTCATGGAAGGCCTGCCCTTCTCCAAGCTGTAACTTATAGCGTAATTCAACAAACCATAATTAAGGGAATTGTGGCTCCCCACAACCATCTCCAAACTTTGCAGCTTGCCTGGAGGGTGGAGGGGAGAGGAACTGGGCCACGTGGTGTGCCAGTGTGCACGCACACAGCCCTTGTGCAAGTGGTGGGCTGGCATAATTAATAATAATAATAATAATTAATAATAATTTATTAGATTTGTATGCCGCCCCTCTCCGAAGACTCGGGGCGTCTCACAACAATAATAAAAACAATGTTACAGTGGAATAAATCTAATATTAAAAGAGAAAAAAGACATATAAAACCCTATCATTTAAAACCAAACAACACATCATACCAAACATAAAATATAAAAGCTTGGGGAAGGTGTCTCAGTTCCCCCATGCCTGGTGATATAGGTGGGTCTTGAGTAATTTATGAAAGACAAGGAGGGTGGGGGCAGTTCTAATCTCCGGAGGGGGGGGAGTTGATTCCAGAAGGCCGGGGCCGCCACAGAGAAGGCTCTTCCCCTGGGCCCCGCCAAACGACATACATGCAATTGCCTGTTGGCCCACCATTCAAGCTGCATTTTTGCACACACTCTGGCCAACTGCCTACACAGCCCAATTCCCAACAGGCCACGGGAGGTAGTGGGCCATGGCCCAGGGATTGGGAACCCCTGGTTTAACATGAAGGGTCAGTCAGACTAAAGAGTCATTGTTGGCACGTTTAAAGATGGACAGATGTATTATGACATAATGCAGTCTTCTGAATTCCTCATTTGTATTTTAAGAAAACAGAGGAAGCACAGAGAAACACTGAGGGTAGTCAGGTGAGGTCAGACCCACCATTTTCTACCTATCTTCAGAAATGCTAACATAAAAACCGCCTGAATTTTAGGTAAGATGATTTTAAAAAAGCAACTTTGACATATGAAGTCTGCAATGAATGCCACCCCTGCAAACATGTGTAAGAAAAACTAAAAGACCCCTCAATCAGAGATGGGCTGGGACTACATCTCTCATAATTCTTATTTAGCAGCTACAGGGAGTCTACAATGGACCCTGGACTTTTCATCATAAGATGTTGGGATCATAAGTTGAGATACCAACTGACTGGATTCAAGCTTACAACCATTTTTATAACAGTCATAAGCTGCAAAGTGAATCTGAATAAAATCTATATGAATAAATACAAGTTTCATTTCATCATTATGGCAAACAGGCAAACTAAAAATATTTATTTGCAATAGGGTTTAAATTGGAATGTTTTGCAGGGTGATGAAAGGATGGAGAATCATATTCTGCAACATTTCGGGATTGCTAATCTGGCTCTCTTTTGAATGAAACATTAACCCTGCCTCCCAATTCTAGTTGGATAGGATGAACATGAGAAAACATACCTTTTAAATTGAAACCTTTCGTCAGAAGAGCCCTTCACTCCTCCACTCGAAACAGAATATCCTATGAAAATAGACTATCAATCCTGGGCCTAGAAAGCCTAGAACTACGACGCCTAAAACACAATTTGAGTATTGCCCACAAGATCATATGCTGCAACGTCCTACCGGTCAATGACTACTTCAGCTTCAACCGCAACAACACAAGAGCACGCAACAGATTCAAACGTAATGCGAACCGCTCCAAACTTGACTGTAAAAAATATGATTTCAACAATTGAGTTATCGAAGCGTGGAACTCATTACCGGACTCAATTGTGTCAACCCCTAACCCCCAACACTTCTCCCTTAGACTCTCCATATATCTGTCATATATCCTCTCCTATAAGTTCACTTTTACCCTTATATATATATTACTACGTGTCTATTTTTCTTCCTATGTATTTGTGTATTGGACAAATGAATAAATGAATAAATAAATAAATAACTTTAAATGGGGCCAGTAAGAGGTATATTTTGGGAGCAGCAGAGAAGTAACCCAACACAACCTGTGTTGGGTTAGTTCTATGCTGCTCTCAAAATTTGAATTTAAACCAAAGTATAAAGTATCTGAATTTATACCAAAGAAAGAATCTTCTCCAATTCTTTCAATGAAGGTTGTTAATTCCAGTCCGTGAGTTGAACAACAACAAAACTAGGCAGTAAACCAACTCACAATTGCCACAACTGCAAATTGTACTGGCACCACGGCTTCTCTCCAAGACTTTCCCATTCTTATTTGAAATCAAGAAACCAGGACTTGCCAGTTGACTAAGTTTTGGCCAACAGAATAATTCAGGACTTTGTTCCCAGCTAAGGAAAAGCAACAAATGAATCCCAATGAATAAACTACTTCCCACAAATAAATACAGGGCATTTTAAGTATTGACTGGAGAATTTAATGACATAATAGATATTGTAAACAAAACAAAACCACACACATATACTATGGGTGACATGCCACATTACGCAGGCAGTTCAGAGACTCAATAACAACAAAACAGAGAAGTTTTTAAAAACATAGGCATACACAGAGAGAGAGAGAAGAGAGAGAGAGAAATAGAGGAACACTTTGGAGAAGTTGACACGCAACACACCAATTTATCCAACAAACTAAGTCAGCAGTGAGTGAACTTTGGTTCACATACAGTGGATCCAGCTGCCTATTTGCTTAAGGAGTTAAGCTAGGGAACGTAATTTTCAATCCTTTGCATGTTTCTGATATAGGGAGATTTTAAGAAGCAAAAAATATGGTTTTAACGTTACATAGAAACCGTTTGACGGCAGAAAAAGGCCTCCTGGTCCATCTAGTCTGCCCTTATATTATTTCCTGTATTTTATTTTAGGATGAATATATGTTTATCCCAGGCATGTTTAAATTCAGTTACTGTGGATTTGCTTTTGATCTTTCCTCCAACAAACCTTGGATTGTGTCCCCTTGTTCTTGTGTTCATTTTCCTGTTAAAAATACTCCCCCTCCGAACCTTATTTAACCCTTTAACATATTTAGATGTTTCGATCTTGTCCCCCCTTTTCCTTCTGTCCTCCAGACTATACAGATTGAGTTCATCAAGTCTTTCCTGATACGTTTTATGCTTAAGACCTTCCACCATTCTTGTAGCCCGTCTTTGGACCCACTGCAGAACATTGCACCCACAGATGTACCCTAGTCAGAAGTAAGATGTCTTCTATGTAAATTTCATTTCACACTATACATTTAGTAACCGCACTTTGTGCTTTCCACAGTCCTCAACTTGCAACCATTCATTTCATGATCATTTGAAGTTATAACAGCAGTGGAAAAAGTGACAGGACCATTTTTCATATTTAACCTCCATGGTCATGCATTTAGAATTCGAAAGTTTGGCAACTGGCATGTACTCATGACAGTTGCCCTGTCCCAGGGTCACGTGATCACCATTTCCCAGCCGGCTTCTGACAAGCAATGACAATGGGGGAAACCAGATTCGCTTAATGATCACATGATTCACTTAACAACCACACAGATTCACTTAACTTAACGAATCTTCGGAGAGGGGCGGCATCCAAATCTAATAAATCTTAATCTTAACTGTCACAAAACAATGTTGTAAAATGAGGCACCGAACTGTCTTGCTTAACAACAGAATTTTCAGGCTCAATTGTGGTCATAAGCCAAGGACTGGTTGCAGAGAGGGTACAGTCTGTTGACTCATCACTAAATTCTCTATAGAAAGAGTGGATATTATAATAAGGCCCAACAAGGCCTTAAACCCAAACAAATCCAGCTGTATTATAACATACAACCCCCTTACTCTTCACCTAATTTTTGGCTGGTAGCTTAGACATTCCTACAAAGGAATTTCCAAATTGTTTCCTGAAATAATTTTAAAAAGCGACCGAGTCACATTATTCCACTAGAAGGTATCTATAGCTTTTAATGGCCGTAATCAAGGAAATTCTACTCCACAAGCTGTTCACTTTGGATTGTTTCCTTCCTATCACACCCACGTGGTATCTGTTCTGTGGAACTGCTAGTTCTGTGGAACTGGGACTTTACTCCAGGTTTACTCCCTGGGGTTTACTCCAGGGAAACGGAAGATTTTGAGCTTTTGTTCTCAGCGGAGTCAACTTACTGTGTTAATTTTTCTTTTATGAATACTGATGCTCTATCTATCGAGAGCCAGTTTAGTGTAGTAGTTTAAACATCAGACTAGAAACTAGGAGATTGTGAGTTCTAATCCTGGCTTGGTGAGTGACCTTGGACCAGTCACTTTCAGCCCTAGGAAGTAGGAAGTGGAAAACCATTTCTGAAATTTTGCCAAGAAGACCGCAGAGACTTATCCAGGCAGCCATCAAGAGTCAACATTGACCGGAAGGCGAATGGACACACAAACACAGCTACTCCGTTAATACACCTCCTCCACTGCAGTTTTGTAGGCGGCATTTCACATGACCCCAGGACAATCTAACTATCATAAATACATGCTGGTTGCCAAGCGCCTGTATTTTGATCACTCACTCATTCATTCATTTATTTGATTTGTATGCTGCAGCGGTTGTAAGTGTGAGGACTGGCTGTAAGTCATTTTTTCCCCAATCCTGCTGTAACCCTGGAGCACTGCAACTGTCGTAAATTATAAGTCAATTGCCAAGTTTCTGAATTTTGATCATGTGACCATGGGAATGCTGTCACTTTTTTCAGCACCTCTGTAACTTCGAACAGTCACTAAACTGTTCACGGTTGTAAGTGAAGGACTACTTATAATACTAACCATAATTTAGCTTTCCCAAAGCTGATACCAACCTTACAAACTGGCGTTGAAGCAGCGAGTGGGTTAACATTACGCTCCTTGGCCGCTTGAGACTCAGGGGAGCTGGTGAGAGAGAGAGAACTTAAGGAGGAATTGGTACACGGCGTGTCCTCTTCGGGACAAGATTCCATGGTTTCGTTTTCAGAATTTGCGCTCGTTTCCAAAGCCGCAGCTTGAGGAGATCGGGTGGCCAAGATGTCCTCCAGAACCACGACTGGCATTTTCCGTTCAAATATGACATTCTGAGGTTTATCCTCCGAGGAAATATTAGTTTCTATCCCAGCGGATGCCAGGCTCGGTAATTCTTTATCTGTTACATCGGAAGTGGTTTCTGAGCAGGGATCCACCTCCTGGGCGTTGAGAGAGGAATTTTGGGGGGTGGCCTGGCCTTCTTCTTTCTCCTTTGGGGTTTCTTCCCCCGAAGATGCTACTCTGACGCTGGACTTAGTGTGACCCGTGTCCTCCTCCAGTCTGTGAGGAGGGTTGTCTGTCAAGTCTACGAAGACCCGAGGCTGATCGTTTTTTATACTTTTCTGCACAAAGTTATCTAGGGGACCCTTGCCGTTGACCAACTTTGGAACGGGGGATTCCGTTTCTTCCTCGCAATTGTTTTCCACATTGTCCGACAATGGATGCGGCGAGTCAGGGTTTTGATCGAGGGCCTTCTGCACGCTCCTGGCTTTTTTAACTTCGGGGTTTGTGTCGTTCTTCTCCTGTGGTATGGGATTCAAGCGCTTGAAGGGCAGTCGAGCTGGAATAATAAGACCGATAAAAATTTATATTATTGTTATTTAACATGTAAGCAGCTCTAGGCAGCCCACAGCAGATAAAAAGCAACAATCCAATAAAAGATTATCAAGATTATAACTGAGTCCTTCGGGATTGGGAAGCACAGAAGTCAAATAAATAAACAAATAAATAAATAAATAAATGCAACGGAAAAAGCCTGCAGATATTACACATAAATCCTTTTCAACTGACATCCAAACTCCAAATTAAATAAATATTTTTATGTTTCCAAGAACACAAATTAACATTGTCGTTAGTACAAGGTACATGGTTGTTAGGGTTTGCCATTGTAAACTACCTATTGTAGTCTCTTGTACTATCACTTTAAATATTTTGGGCTGGTTCGCCATAAGAGGGCGCCAGTACTCCTTCCCTCAATGATGCTTTAACGCTCATTCGCTTTTGCTTTGCCTTGAGGGGGGAGTGCATTTGCTTAGTGCTTATTATATTGGATGGCTTAGTGCTTGTTATGGATTGTTTCTATTTTGTATATATGTAAATAGTACTTATTACGGAGAGGGGCGGCATACAAATCTAATAATAATAATAATAATAATAATAATAATAATAATAATAATAATAGTAATAATAATAGTAATAATAATAATAATAATAATAAAGCATAACTAAGTCTGTGTCCTTTTCTTTGGCTTTACCCCACATCCACACTCTGTTAAAATTCTCTGCTCAGTGTATGTCAAAGGTCTCATAGCCTAGCTATACCGAGACATACCAACAATTGTTGCCTAATCCCTTGAGACTGTTTGTGTTCCCACTTACACAAATAATATTTTGGTTGCTCGACACCCATGTCTGGGGCTACTTAAATTGTCAAGGCTCTTGTGGGAGCTGAGGGTGATTCTTTCCCACACACTATTCTCTCAGGGTTCTCATTAGCAAGATTTATTGAGAAAAGATGGGAAGTCTCGCAAGAGAACGGTTTCCCATTTAAAACAATTATAGTTTTGTGTCTAGTATGGCAGTGTGTATGTGGTGGAGTGTGGTCTGGAGTCCCAGGAGGGAGGGGCTGCTTCCCAGCGGGCAATGAGGCAGTGAAGTTTGAAAAGTCTGTTAGGCAGGAAGAGGGCCCTCCCTCACAGTTCACAGATGCATCTATGGTTGTGAGAATCTGGCAAGATTCTGCCTGTAGGCCAACTACTCAGCCTTGGTTTGTGAGGGCTGACAAAAGTCTCTGATTGTCTTTCTGCCAATAATTCATCAAGGAGATAGACCTCCACCTGGCCCTCTGGAACCAACTCCCCCCAGAGATTAGAATTACCCCCACCCTCCTTGCCTTTCGTAAGCTGCTTAAAACCCACCTCTGCCGCCAGGCGTGGGAGAACTGAGATACACTTCCCCCTAGGCCTTTAAAATTTTATGCATGGTATGTCTGTATGTATGATTGGTTTTTATATAATGGGTTTTTAACTGTTTTTAGTATTGGATTATTGTTATATACTGTTTTATTACTGTTGTTAGCCGCCCCGTGTCTGTGGAGAGGGGCGGCATACAAATCCAATAAATAAATAAATAAATAAATAAACAAACAAACAAAATAAGCCTGCAGTAACTGTTAAGACTGCAGTCCCCAGATTCCTTGTCAGCCCAGCAACTAATAATAATAATAATTTTATTAATAATAATTTATTAGATTTGTATGCCGCCCCTCTCCACAGACTCGGGGGGGGGGGGGCTCACAATAATATTTATGTATTATCACGGCCCATCAGTGGACTCTGGACCACAGATAACTAAATTTGGATATGAGGAACAAAAAATTATAGTGTAAGGCTAGGGAGTGGTTCAAATGTGGGCATTTTTTTCCTGTGGTAAAATACCCAAAGCTGGAGTCAACCGAAGTAACCAAACTGAAAGAATCTTAAGTTTTTTTTAAAAAAAATGTAGGGCATAATTAAACCACGGAATTCACTTCCATCAAATGGAGCAATGGAAAGTTGGATAGCTCTGAAGTGGGATTAGACAAATTTATTTATTTATTTAATTTATTGGATGTGTATGCCGCCCCTCTCCGCAGACTCGGGGCGGCTAACAACAATAATAAAACAGCATATAATAATAATCCAATACTAAAAACAGTTAAAAACCCATTATTATAAAAACCAAACATACATACAGACATACCATGCATAAAATTGTAAAGGCCTAGGGGGGAAAGTATCTCAGTTCCCCCATGCCTGGCGGCAGAGGTGGGTTTTAAGCAGCTTACGAAAGGCAAGGAGGGTGGGGGCAATTCTAATCTCTGGGGGGAGTTGGTTCCAGAGGGCCGGGGCCGCCACAGAGAAGGCTCCTCCCCTAGGTCCCGCCAAGCGACATTGTTTAGTTGACGGGACCCGGAGAAGGCCCACTCTGTGGTACCTAACTGGTCGCTGGGATGGAAAACAAAGAGGTTGAAGGATGGTGGATACACATAATCATCTGTATAGGAGTCATTAAAGCTTCTTGGTAGCAGTTGCTAAGGAACATGAGTGGGAGAAATATCACACTGGGCTTTCCCCAGCATCTGCCCTGCAGAGTGTGGTGGGAAGATGCTCGGTGAAAAGGACTTTTGGTTTGAAACATAGAAAATTGGGGACAAAAGGAAGTCCCTTTTTTGAGAGCTCGTGCATCTTTCAAGTCAGCAGAGCCTTTGGGAACACGATTTAATTTTAACAAAGCGAGACTCTACTATAGTTTCTCATTCTGAAATAATTGTTTGATTCTGTTAGAAGGAAATATTGCTGAATGTTTGAGGTATGTTGTGTTTTGCCTTTCATCTCTGCAAGAAATCTATTAATAGCCACGCAAATATATCCAAACTTTATTTGACAATTAAATGTATTACTATTAAGAGACAGATAATGCTGTTAATTTATCTCCAAATGGGAATTTTGACAAATTCAAGAGTTGGCCTTCTCCGGGTCCCGTTGAGTAAACAATGTTGTTTGGCGGGACCCAGAAGAGCCTTCTCTGTGGCGGCCCCGACCCTCTGGAACCAGCTCCCCCCGGAGATTAGAACTGCCCCCACCCTCCTTGCCTTTCGTAAAGTTCTTAAGACCCATCTCTGCCATCAGGCATGGGGGAACTGACACATCTCCCCCGGGCCTATGCAGTTTATACATGGAATGTTTATGTGTTTGTTTGCTTTTAATAATGGGGTTTTTAGTGTTTTTTAAATTATTAGATTTGTTCTTACATTGTTCTTGTTATTGTTGTGAGCCGCCCCGAATCTACGGAGAGGGGCGGCATACAAATCTAATAAATAAATAAATAAAGCTATCAATACTGGCTATGAGCTTGGTTGTTTTGTATCCACCATATTTTCACAGGTACCAGAGGCAAATAATATAGCTGAATTTAGACATAATGATAAGCAATGTAGTTACTTCCTTTTGACTGACATACGAAGCAGCCCGCAGGCATTATTAAATATGGTGCCTACAGTATAGTTTTGAAGAAGATCTAGGCTCCTGACTGCATAGATGCCCTAATGGTTTTAATAGAGGGGAATATTCTGAAGTCACTGTCCTGTCCAGGACTCTGCAGGGCAACAAAACTAAGATGGATTGATATCTTCCTCCCCAGTGAACCAAGTCAATAGAATACAAAGACAACCATTCTTCCCCAAGGTCCTTGAACTCTAATTTCTGCAGCTCCATGAAAAAATAAAGTTATGAAAGACAGAATTGAATGCAAATAGTATTATAAATCCAAGTACTATCAAAAACATAAGAAACATAGAAGACTGACGGCAGAAAAAGACCTCATGGTCCATCTAGTCTGCCCTTATACTATTTTTTGTATTTTATCTTACAATGGATCTATGTTTATCCCAGGCATGTTTAAATTCAGTGACTGTGGATTTACCAACCACGTCTGCTGGAAGTTAGTTCCAAGGATCTACTACTCTTTCAGTCAAATATTTTCTCATGTTGCTTTTGATCTTTCCCCCAACTAACTTCAGAGTGTGTCCCCTTGTTCTTGTGTTCACTTTCCTATTAAAAACACTTCCCTCCTGGACCTTATTTAACCCTTTAACATATTTAAATGTTTCGATCATGTCCCCCCTTTTCCTTCTGTCCTCCAGACTAAACAGAAGTTAAAAAGGCAGGTTATATATTTGAAGAGAAAAGTTACCTTGGATTAGTTTCCGGGCTGGAACTCCTGTTTTATTTCGACACTCCATAGTTGCCTAGCAAAGGCAGATAATAATTAAATTTCCGTAGATATTCAAAACAAATATTGATCACCTCCCATTATTAACATTGGCCTTCATCCAATCTTTCGTGTGACCATTCAAGTTCTATCCACCCATACCCAATCCCCCCTATCATTCAACTACACATACACACAATGTTTAGTTTCTGTTTCCCATTCATCTAACATATCAGGCACTCTACCTCGCTTGGATTTAGTTTAAGCCACCACTGCAATTTGCAAGTCATGCCTGAAAGCATTGTAGGAACCCCTGGGGTGCAGCATTTCCATAAGGTCTCCCCACCTCCGATTTAGCTATTCTCCCCTTCCTTGGATCAAGCCTCCCCGAGTCTATGGAGAGGGGCAGCATACAAATCTAATTAATAATAATAATAATAATAATAATAATAATCTCCGCTTCCTTTGCTCATTCTCCCCTAGAATGCAAGAGGCAGTTTCCATTAGTTTGTTGCATAAATCAAATCTAGAAGGACACAGATAACTGGTTCAGCCGGATTCATTAACTTCTTCATCCATACAAGAATATAGATGAAGTAAATTTTACAATAACAATATAGATTCTTCTTCAATGTAGCCGCTGTTACAAGTAAACATACAGGCAGCAGATTAGTTTCACTTCAGCAGTTCAGAGTGGACAGAGTGTATGTAGAGAGGACTGAGCCATGCCCAGCATCAAGCTTAAGTTTCAATTTCAATTCTCTGCACAAACTCAGAAGTGTTTAAGCTTCCACTGGCTGACTTAGTAGATTTGCCTATTCGTTGGCTGATCTTGAATATCTTAACAGTTTCTGAAGACACATTTGGCCAGGATTTATGCCCTGCTCAGGGTTCACACCATGCCTCGACACAGGCTAAAGGGGCCTCAGGGGAAGCCCCACTCCAAAAGCTGATGAAGCCTATGACATGAGACCCTTCTACATTCTCGTGACCCCTGGTTACCTGTTTCCCTTCCCCCCTGTTGTCCTAAGACAGGGGTCAGCAACTCGCGGCTCTGGAGCCGCATGTGGTTCTTCCATCCCTCTGCTGTGGCTCCGTCGCTCATAATATACATCACAACTGCCAATATGCAACACCCACCGACATGCTATTTGTTAAGCTTTTTGATCCCCAATATGCCAACCATGGATAAATCCAAGGAAATAAAAGTTTCAGAAGAAAACAGAATCTTTAATTCAACTATATATGCTAGTTTTGTGGCCGCTTGGGAAGTAGCCAGGCACAGGAAGCGTTTTGTGGCTCCCTGTGTTTTCTTTTCTGTGGGAAATGGCTCCAAAGAGCTGAGTATTTAAGGTGGCTGACCAGTAGAGGGTTCCTACTGGTATGGTTGATGCCATCGTACTGGTAGCGAAAATTGAACTGCGCGCGCAGCTCCAACTCTCCAGCGTGCGCACGTCCGAATGAGATTTTGCTCCTGTGCACCAGATATTTTGATGATATTTTTTTTTGCTTGTGCACATATGCTGAAGCAAAAAAAATCGCCTAAATGTCACAGACGCGCACATCTCTTTGTACAATTATGCTTCCTGCACATGTGCAAAAGCAAAATCTCGCTCGGACGCACACATGCGCATACAAGAGACGCAGAGCTACATGCGCAGCGCACTGGGGGCATTAACCCCCACCTGCTGTCGACCCGTCTGTTCCTTCCCTCCCGCTTCAGTTCTGAGACCTCTCCCCTATCTGCCTCAGTTTCCTCTCAGTAATAATAATAATAATAATAATTTATTGGATTTGTATGCTGCCCCTCTCCGCAGACTCGGTAACCACTCAGCAGTCCCTCCTTTCCTTTCCAAGTTTCCCAAGACCCATCCCCCTACCTTGCTTCATTTTTGCCTTAGAGACCCATCCTGTGTGCCTCAGTTCCCCCTCAGAGACCTTCCCCTCCTGCCTCAGTTTCCAGAAAACCTCCCCTCTTGCCTGTTTCCCTTCAGAGACCCCCCCGCCTCAATTTTTTCTCAGAGACCCCCTCCTGCCTCAGTTTCCCCTGAGACCCTCCCCTCCTGCCTATTTCCCCTCAGAGACCCCTCTTGCCTCAGTTTCCCGAGACCCCTCCGTCCTGCCTCAGTTTCCCTTTAGAGACCCCCTCCTGCCTCAGTTTCCCGAGACTCCTGCCTCAGTTTCCCGAGACCCTCCCCTCCTGCCTGTTTCCCCTCAGAGACCCCTTTTGCCTCAGTTTCCCGAGACTCCTGCCTCAGTTTCCCTTGAGACCCTCCCCTCCTGCCTGTTTCCCCTCAGAGACCCCTCTTGCCTCAGTTTCCCGAGACCCTCCCTCCTGCCTTAGTTTCTCCTCAACCCCCCCCCGCCTCAGTTTCCCGAGACCCCTCCCTCCTGCCTCAGTTTCCCCTCAGAGCCCCCCCCCGCTTCAGTTTCCAGAGACCCCTCCCTCTCCTGCCTCAGTTTCCCTTTAGTGTTCCTTCTTCTTTCCTTCCCCCGCAGCCCCTGCGGCTCCCCGCGCTTTCTCTCCAGTCCCTCACCTGCCCGAGGAGAAGAGCGGCCGGGCGGCGGGAAACCGACGCTTCCCCTCACATCCCCGAGGCCTCAGTCTGGCTCTTCCTGCGCCCAACCGCCCGCCGCCCCGTCCGCTCTCTCTCTCTCGCTGGCTGGCTGGCGCCTCGCTCGTATTTGGCGGGAGTTCTGCCCACCTTCGCGCTCCGGCGCCCTGATAGGGCGGGACGGCGCGCCCACGTGACCCTGCCGGCTGGGCGGGAGGAGCGGGAAGCGGCCGCAGGAGATCTCGCGATAACAGCTCCGACGGGAGGCGCGCCGGGCTCCGCATCTCGCTCGAGAGGCTGTAGAGATGCGGTGAAAATTCGAGGCGCATCGACACTTCCGGTTCTGGAGAGACTGGGAAAAGGGTGGAAAAGACAGCGCCATGAAAGGGGAAATGACAACACCATCTCTTGTCTGTACCCAACCAACCATCCGCTGGTTGCCTGGGTCTTCCCAAATTTCCAAAAAGAAGGATTGCATTAAAAAATGCTATTGTAAGATTTTTTCAAATGTTTTTCTTTTAGGGGTATTTTATCAATAGGCGTTAACTATCTGTAAAGGGTATTGATTATATATGAAAATTGATATGAAAGTGATTAGGAGAGATTTGAAACATTTCAGCCTATTCAATATGAGATATTTATTATTTATTTATTTATTTATTTATTTAGATTTGTATGCCGCCCCTCTCCGCAGACTCGGGGCGGCTCACAGCATAACATAACAGTTTGTAACAAATCCAAATATAATTTAAAACATTTAAAAGAACCCCATTTTGTTAACAAGCATACACTCAAACATCCCATACATAAAATGTGCATGCCCGGGGGAGGTGTTTTAGTTCCCCCATGCCTGACGACAGAGGTGGGTTTTAAGAAGTTTACGGAAGGCAGGGAGAGTAGGGGCAGTTCTAATCTCTGGGGGGAGTTGGTTCCAGAGAGTCGGGGCCGCCACAGAGAAGGCTCTTCCCCTGGGGCCCGCCAACCGACATTGTTTAGTTGACGGGACCCGGAGAAGGCCCACTCTGTGGGACCTAATTGGTCGCTGGGATTCGTGCGGTAGAAGGCGGTCTCGGAGATATTCTGGTCCAGTGCCATGAAGGGCTTTAAAGGTCATGACCAACACTTTGAATTGTGACCGGAAATTGATCGGCAGCCAATGCAAGCTGCGGAGTGATGTTGAAACATGGGCATACCTAGGTAGGCCCATGACTGCTCTCGCAGCTGCATTCTGCACGATCTGAAGTTTCCGAACACTTTTCAGAGGTAGCCCCATGTAGAGAGCATTACAGTAGTCGAACCTCGAGGTGATGAGGGCTTGAGTGACTGTGAGCAATGAGTCCCGGTCCAGATAGGGCCGCAACTGGTGCACCAGGCGAACCTGGGCAAACGCCCCCCTCGCCACAGCTGAAAGATGGTTCTCTAATGTGAGCTGTGGATCGAGGAGGACGCCCAAGTTGCGGACCCTCTCCGAGGGGGTCAAGGATTCCCCCCCCAGGGTAATGGACGGACAGATGGAATTGTCCTTGGGAGGCAAAACCCACAGCCACTCCGTCTTATCCGGGTTGAGTTTGAGTCTGTTGACACCCATCCAGGCCCCAACAGCCTCCAGACACCGGCACATCACTTCCACTGCTTCGTTGACTGGACATGGGGTGGAGATGTAAAGCTGGGTATCATCAGCGTACTGATGATACCTCACCCCATGCCCTTGGATGATCTCACCCAGCGGTTTCATGTAGATATTAAATAGCAGGGGGGAGAGGACCGACCCCTGAGGCACCCCACAAGGGAGAATTTGGAGCAGCTTAAATGGGGTCTTAGCTAATAGTATATTTGTATAGCATTAAAACATTGGGCATGTCCAAAGTGAAGGTGGTCGCATTTGGTTTGTATACTATAACTTCCTGAAATTGATTTATTGTAAAACAATTTGAGGTGGTTATAATTTTTATTGTACAATACTGTGATTGGAGAGAAAAAAATAAAAAAATTATTTGCCGGAAAAAAAAATAGAATAGAAGGGCAGCACAATTTATTTATTTTATTTATTTATTGGATTTGTATGCCGCCCCTCTCCACAGACTCAGGGTGGCTAACAACAATGATAAAAACAGCATGTAGAAATCCAATTAATAAAACAACTAAAAACCCTTATAATAAAACCAAACATACACACAAACATACCATGCATAACTTGTAATGGCCTAGGGGGAAGGAATATCTTAACTCCCCCATGCCTGGCGGCATAAATGAGTCTAGAGTAGTTTACGAAAGACAGGGAGAGTGGGGGCAGTTCTAATCTCCGGGGGGAGTTGGTTCCAGAGGGCTCTTCCCCTGGGGCCCGCCAAACGACATTGTTTAGTCGATGAGACCCGGAGAAGGCCAACTCTGGGACCTTATCGGTTGCTGGGATTCGTGCGGTAGCAGGCGGTTCCGGAGGTAATCTGGTCCCATGCCATGTAGGGCTTTAAAGGTCATAACCAACACTTTGAATTGTGACCGGAAACTGATCGGCAGCCAATGCAAGCCACGGAGTGTTGAAGAAACGTGGGCGAATCTTGGAAGCCCCACGACGGCTCTCGCGGCCGCGTTCTGCACAATCTGAAGTTTCCGAACACTTTTCAAAGGTCGCCCCATGTAGAGAACGTTGCAGTAATCGAACCTCGAGGTGATGAGGGCATGAATGACTGTGAGCAATGACAGGAGTGGCTGTGGATCGAGGAGGACGCCCAAGTTGCGGACCCTCTCTGAGGGGGTCAGTAGTCCCCCCCAGATGGAATTGTCCTTGGGAGGCAAGACCCACAGCCACTCCGTCTTGTCTGGGTTGAATTTGAATTTGTTGAAACCCATCTGGGCCTCAACAGCCTCCAGGCACCGGCACCGATCCTGAAAGCTGGAGGCAAGTTTCATTTAAACGGAATAACAGAGTTGGAAGGGACCCTGGAGGTCTTCTAGTCCATCCCACCCACCCCCATTCAAGCAAGAGATCCTATGCCATTTTAGACAAGATTTAGGATGATTGTATTGTCACTTTGAATGTGCACTAGTGGTTATCCAGTATCTTTAAAAAAAAACCTCCAATGTTGGAACACCCACAACTTCTAGTAACAAGCAGTTCCACTGATTAATTTTTCTTACTGTCAGGAAGTTTTTCCTTAGTTCCAGGTTGCTTCTCTCCTGGTTGAGTTTCCACCCATTACTTCTTGTTCTACCCTGAGGTGCTTTGGAGAATAGCTTGACTCCCTCTTTGTGGCAACCCCTGAGATATTGGAAGACTGCTATCATGTCTCCCCTGGTCCTTCTTTTCCTTAAACCAGCCATGCCCAGTTCCTACAACCGTTCTTCGTATGTTTTAGCCTCCAGTCCCCCAATCATCTTTGTTGCTCTTCTCTGTTGCTCTTTTGAGACTCCTGATAGCTCTTATTAGAGAAAATGTAGGCATTGTAGAAATTTCTGCCCCTTTCCTGAACGCTATCACTGCCAGACAAATAATTCCCTCAACTCGGTCAAACTATTCACAAAGGCTGCATTACTATTACTATTAGTTTTTTCTCATCGTTCCTATCAACTGCCTCCTCCCACTGATGACTGTAACTGGTTGCTTGTATCCTTAAGATTTTTATTACCGTAATATTGATTGTTTCTTGATGGCTTATTTCACCCCTATGACAATCATTAAGTGTTGGACCTCATGATTCTTGACAAATGTCTCTTTTCTTTTATGTACACTGAGAGCATCTGCACCAAAGACAAATCCCTTGTGTCTCCAATCACACTTGGCCAATAAAGAATTCTATTCGCTATTCTATTCTATTTTATCTTCTATTCTATTCTATTCTATTTTATCTTCTATTCTATTCTATTCTAATGTCTCTTTTCTTTTATGTACACTGAGAGCATCTGCACCAAAGACAAATCCCTTGTGTCTCCAATCACACTTGGCCAATAGAGAATTATATTCTATTCTATTCTATTCTATTCTATTTTATCTTCTATTCTATTCTATTCCTAATCCTAATGCAAGTAGTCCTCGACAACACAACTGAGCCCAAATTTACGTTGCCGAGCAAGACCATCGTTAAGTGGATTTTGCCCCATTTTATGAATATGTCGCTTTAATGCCAGCATCAAAGGCTTTCATTTCTTTCTTTCTAATTTTACCTCTATGGCTCAGTCAGCCTCCTGAAATTTGGAAGGGAAGACATTGGCGCTGCTGATTGGTCAAACGCCCCCCCCCCCTCTTTTCTATTGGCCAGCACAGAGATAAATGCTCACGATTGGCTGGAACCTGAGGTTTTTAAAGTAAAGGCGGAAAGTGGAATTTCTGCCTTTAATGTCCCAATTAATTGAATGATCTGCGCATGATCCTTTTGTGTCTATTCATGAGCACACAACAGATACACATTCAAAGTAAACTTCTCTAAACTCGACTGCAGGAAATGCGACTTTAGTAACCGAGTAGTTGATGCATGGAACTTACTACCAGACTCTGTAGTAGCATCACCATACCCCCAAAATTTATTTGTTTGTTTGTTTGTTTACTTACTTATTTAGGTATTTATTTAGTCATATAATATTAATATACAGGGTACAAGAAAAAGTCTTAATATTCAAATACATGCAATAGGTAGAAAATAAAGAAGCCCTAAGGGCAGGGGACGGAAGGCATGCTGGTGCACTTATGCACGCCCCTTGCTGACCTCTTAGGAATTGTGAGAGGTCAATAGTGGAATCCCAGTGACTGGTGAGGTCCCACAGAGTTGGCCTTCTCTGGGTCCCATCGACTAAACAATGTCGTCTGGCGGGACCCAGGGGAAGAGCCTTCTCTGTGGCGGCCCTGACCCTCTGGAACCAGCTCCCCCCGGAGATTAGGATCGCCCCCACCCTCCTTGCCTTTTGTAAACTCCTTAAAACGCACCTCTGCCATCCGGAATGGGGGAATAGAGACATCTCCCCCAGGCCTATATAGTTTATGTATGGTATGTTTGTGTGTATGTTTGGCTTTTAAATAAGGGTTTTTAAAGATATTTTTAAATATTAGATTTGTTAGTATACATTGTTTTTATTATTTCTGTGAGCCGCCCCGAGTCTACGGAGAGGGGCGGCATACAAATCTAATAAATAATAATAATAATAATAACAACAACAACAACAACAACAATAATAGGAAGCCAGTGCAGCTCGCGGAGTGTAGGTGTTATGTGGGTGTACTGAGGTGTAGCCATGACAGCTCATGCAAGTGCATTCTGGGCAATTTGGAGTCTCCGAACACCCTTCAAGGGTAGCTCCATATTTATTTGTTTGTTTGTTTATTTGTTTAATTAATTAATTAATTAATTAATTGAATTTGTATGCCTCCCCTCTCCGAGGACTCGGGGCGGCTCACAGCATATATAAAAAACAGATCAATAATGTAATACAATTAATACTACAATTTAAAAACAATTAAAAGAAAAAAATTAACCAAACAATTAAGTAAGACCCCCCCGATTGTAAGACATATGGGGGGTTTCAGGGGGGTCGGCTAACATAAGCCATACCCCGAAAGTAAGACATACCGTATGTCTTACTTTCGGGGAAACACGGTACTAAAAGCGAGGGAGGCGTCCGCTACTCCCGCCGCCGCCTTTGCTCTCCCCGCCGCGCCTGGGGCTGCCTGCCTGCCTGCCTGCTGCCGTAGCCGGGCTGGGCGCGGGGCATCCTCGGCGTTAGGCAGCAGCGGGAGGAGCCGCAGCCTCCGGAGCCGGCCAGCCGGGCGCCCCCAGGATGCGCATCGCAGACCGGCCCTGCCGCGGCGCAGGAGGGATGGAGGCCGGGCCCGACGGGCAGCCGCACCTACCGCGCAACACCGCCTAACGCCGCCCGAAGACGAGCCGGCCCCGGTGCCCAGGACAATATAACACATACCCCCAAAGTAAGACACAGTGGGGCTTTTGGGGGTAAAAAGATAGTAAGACACTGCCTTACTATCGGGGAAACACGGTATTAACCAAACATTCAGCAGTCAGTGGTCAGGGGAAGATCTAAAAGTCCAAAGCCTGGCAGCAAAGATGAGCTTTTAAGCTCTTTCAGAAGGCAAGGAGGGAGGGGGCAGTGCGAATCTCTGGGGGGAGTTGATTCCAGAGGGCCGGGGCTCCCACAGAGAAGGCTCTTCCCCTAGGTCCTGCCAGCCGACATTGTTTGGTCGACGGGACCCTAAGGAAGCCAACTCTGTGGGACCTGACTGGTCGCTGGGATTCGTGCGGCAGAAAGTGGTCTCTGAGATAGCCTGGTCCTATGCCCTGTAGGGCTTTATAGGTCATAACCAACACTTTGAATTGTGCCCAGAAACTAATCAGTAGCCAATGCAGTCCGCGGAATGATGGTGAGATGTGGGCATGTCTTGGAAGGCCCAAGACTGCTTGTGTGGCTGCATTTTGGACAAGTTGAAGTTTCCGAACACTCTTCAGAGGTAGCCCCATGTAGAGAGCATTGCAGTAGTTGAACCTCGAGGTGATAAGGGCATGAGTGACTGTGAGCAGTGAGTCCCGGTCCAGGTGAACCTATTAGTCTACGGGCACAATTCAAGGTGCGAGCAGTGACTCCCGGTCCAAATAGGGCCACAACTGGTGCACCAGGCGAACCTGGGCAAACGTCCCCCTCGTTACAGCTGAAAGATGGTGTTCTAAAGTTAGCTGTGAATCAAGGAGGACGCCCAAGTTGCGAACCCTCTCTGAGGGGGTCAGTAGTTCCCCCCCCCCAGGGTAATGGACAGACAGATAGAATTGTCCTTGGGAGGCAAAACCCACAGCCACTTCGTCTTATCCGGGTTGAGTTTGAGTCTGTTGACACCCATCCAGACCCCAACAGCCTCCAGGCACCAGCACATCACTTCCACTGTTTTGCTGAGTGGACATGGGGTGGAGATGTACAGCTGGGTGTCATCTGCGTACTGATGATACCTCACCCCATGCCCCTGGATGAGTGAGTTGCAATAATCAAGATGGGAGGTGATGAGGGCCTGAATGGCTGTGCGTAGAACCTCCTGGGCAAAGGTCCCCCTGGCCACAGCCGAGAGATGGTGGCCAAGGCTCAGCTGTGGTCCAGGAAGACACCCAAGTTGCGGACTCTCTATGAGGGGGTCAGTGATTCTCTCCTTAGAATAATGAATGGACAGATTGAATAGTCCTTGGGAGGAAATGCCACAGCCATTCAGTCTTGTCTGAGGTGAGCTTCAGCCTGTTGACCCCCATCCAGTGGACTTCATCTCCCAGAATTCTGGGAGTTGGTCCACAAGTCCATTGAGGACCTGTATAATGCACGAGTCAAAAAGATGGACATGGAAATATTTACTGACCCCTCGCATCCTGGACACATATTGTTTCGACTCCTACCCTCAAAATGATCCTATAGAGCACTGCTCACCAAGACAACTAGACACAAGAACAGGTTTTCACAAGAACGCCATAACTCTGCTAAACAAATAATTCCCTCAACACTTTCAAACTATTTACTAAATCTGTACTACTATTACTATTAGTTTTTTAATCATAATTTCAATCACCCATTTCCTCCCACTATGGACTATATGAATGTAACTTGTTGCTTTTCTCCTTAAGATTTTTATTAATATTGACTGTTTCCACATTGTTTATTTGTCCCCTATAATCATTCTTGTATCTCACGAATCTTGACAAATGTATCTTTTGTTTTATGTACACTGAGAGCATATGCACTAAAGACAAATTCCTTGTGTGTCCAATCACACTCAGACAATAAAGAATCCTATCTATCTATCTATCTATCTATCTATCTATCTATCTATCTATCTATCTATCTATCTATCCCTTCCTTCCTTCCTCCTTCCCTCCCTACCTCCCTATCCATCCATCCATCCATCCACCCATCCATCCATCTCTTCCTTACTTCCTTCTTTCCTTCCTTCCTTCCTACCTACCTATCTACCCATCTATTTCTTCCTTACTTCCTTACTTCCTTCTTACCTACCTACCTACTACCCATCCATCCATCCCTTCCTTCCTACCTACCTACCTACTTATCTATCTCTTCCTTCCTTCTTTCTTACCTACCTACCTTTATCTATCTATCTATCTATCTATCTATCTATCTATCTATCTATCTATCTATCTATCTCTCTCTCTCTTCCTTCTTTCCTTCCTTCCTTCCTTCTTACCTACCTACCTATCTCTCTATCCCTACCTACCTACCTATCTATCTATCTCTTCCTACCTACCTACCTACCTACCTATCTATCTATCTATCTATCTATCTATCTATCTCTTCCTTCTTTCCTTCCTTCCTTCCTTCTTACCTACCTACCTATCTCTCTATCCCTACCTACCTACCTACCTACCTACCTATCTATCTATCTATCTATCTATCTATCTCTTCCTTCCTACCTATCTACCTACCTACCTACCTATCTATCTATCTATCTATCTATCTATCTATCTCTTCCTTCTTTCCTTCCTTCCTTCCTTCTTACCTACCTACCTACCTATCTCTCTATCCCTACCTACCTACCTATCTATCTATCTCTTCCTTCCTTCCTTCTTTCCTTCCTTCCTTCTTACCTACCTACCTACCTATCTCTCTATCCCTTCCTTCCTTCCTTCCTTCCTACCTACCTACCTACCCCTTCCTTCCTTTCTTCTTACCTACCTACCTATCCATCCCTCCCTCCCTCCCTCCCTATCTATCCTAGTTTTGGGGCCGCTCAGGAAATAATCAGTCATGGGAAGTGTTTTATGGCTCCCGGTGTTTTCTTTTCTGTGGGGAAAAAAATGTCCAAAAGGCTCTTTGAGTGTTTAAGGTTGCCGACCTCTGGTCTATAGTGATGAAGTGCTTTGAGAGACTCGTCCTACAACACCTGAGGTCCTGTCTTCCACCAAATTTCAATCAACGCCAGTTTGGTGATAGAAGCAACAGGTCGACAGGGGACGCCATCGCTGCTGCTCTATATATTGCGCTGAGCAATACTGTACTGTATATATCTATATTTCTGCACTGCAGAAAGCTGGGAATTATGTCAGAATTCTTTTTATAGACTTTATAGCTCGGCCTTTAATCCCATCTTAATCAGGCATTCTCACTGAAAAGTGGTCTGACCTGAATTTCCCTCACTTGGTGACTGGGTCAAAGACTTCCTGATGGATTGACCACAAGCAATAAGAGCTGAGTCAGGGGTGAAATACCATTTTCTTTTTTTAAACCCTCTGTTCTTCCTTCCTTCCTTCCTTCCTTCCTTCCTTCCTTCCTTCCTTCCTTCCTTCCTTCCTTCCTTCCTTTCCTTCCTTCCTTCCTTCCTTCCTTCCTTTCCTTCCTTCCTTCTTTCCTTCCTTCCTTCCTTTCTTTCTTTCTTTCTATCCTTCCTTCCTTTCTTTGATTTCTATACAGCCCTTCTCATGAGACTCAGGGCGGCTTACAACATGTTTAGAAATCTTAAGTAAAATGTAATTTTTCACATTTTAACTGCAGCAAGAATTATTTATTTATTTATTTATTTATTTATCTATTTATTTATCTATTTATTTATTTATTTATTTATCTATCTATCTATTTATCTATCTATCTATCTATCTATCTATCTATCTATCTATCATCTATCTATCATCTATCTATCTATCTATCTATCTATCTATCTATCTATCTATCTATCTATCTATTTATTGGATTTGTATGCCGCCCCTCTCCGTGGACTCGGGGCAGCTAACAACAGTGATAAAAACAATATGTAGCAATCCAATAATAAAACAACTAAAAAACCCTTATTATAAAAACCAGACATACATACAGACATACCATGCATAAACTGTAGAGGCCCAGGGGGAAAGAGTATCTCAGTTCCCCCATGCCTGATGGCAGAGGTGGGTTTTAAGGAGCTTACAAAAGGCGAGGAGGGTGGGGGCAATTCTGATCTCTGGGGGGAGTTGGTTCCAGAGGGCCGGGGCTGCCACAGAGAAGGCTCTTCCCCTGGGTCCCTCCAAACGACATTGTTTAGTTGACGGGACCCGGAGAAAGCCAACTCTGTGGGACCTAACTGGTCGCTGGGATTCGTGCGGCAGGAGGCGGTCCTGGAGATAATCTGGTCCGGTGCCATGAAGGGCTTTATAGGTCATAACCAACACTTTGAATTGTGATCGGAAACTGATCAGCAACCAATGCAGACTGCGGAGTTATGTTATGCCCGATTTTGGAAAGAAGAAAAAACCCTAACCCTTCTCAATCTTATAACAAAAATTATGGAATGCGCAGAAATGTCGAAATTGACTATAGAAATCCAAAACAGAGATGAATCAGATTTCTACAAAGCCTGAGAAAAATGGTATTACTGTATTGGCTCAACCCAAAAAGTAAATAAAAATTAAACATCATCAAAAAAGAAAAAACTAATTAATCTCTCTCTATCAACACAACAGATGAAATGAAAACAATTTATACTTTATTGATCAAAACAATTGTTGAACATTCTCTTCAAACCTTACAATTTAAAATTCAGCTGACTGTTCATCAACACAAATATACAACAACTGCTAAGGATCTTACATATACAATTAAAGCTAATAAAAACTACAGTTTAATTAACCAACAGTAGGAGGTAGTATACATCCACTATAGCAGTGTTTCCCAACCTTGGCAACTTGAAGATATCTGGACTTCAACTCCCAGAATTCCCCAGCCAGCATTCGCTGGCTGAGGAATTCTGGGAGTTGAAGTCCAAATATCTTCAAGTTACCAAGGTTGGGAAACACTGCACTATAGGAACTATTGCTATTAGTTTTTCTCATTGTTCCTATTAACCACCTCCTCCCACTTATGACTGTAACTTGTTGCTTGTATCTTTACTATTTTTATTAATATTGATTGTTTCCTGATTGGCCAATAAAATTCTATTCTATTCCATTTTGATCACATGACCATGTCCTAAGTAACTTTTGACAATGCCCTTGCGACTGAACGACCGGTCGTAAGTCGAGGACTACTTGTATAAGAGACAGCTCCAAACCGGGCACTCTTCTGAAGATGGAACTACAGCTCCCATCAACCACTCTCAGGAATGGGCGGGCTTCGCTTTCCCCATGGATGCTGTACAGTATTGAAACACCTGCGAGTATAGTAGGGCAACCCCGCCTGCATCGTGGGTTAGGAGCGCTAGGGGGCGCTGCGGCGCCTTCCTAATGGTCTCTCCGCATCCCGCGCGAGCGGACGGAAATAATTGTACGCGTACGCTCTAGACGTTCATTTATCTATGGTGGAAAGCGTGGAACCGGATCCTCTTTTTTTGTTCCACCCCCCTCCACCCGCCTCCTCTCGCTCGAGCGTGTTTTTTTTAAATGGAATCCCTCCGCGGAGGGAAATAAGAGGGCGTCCGCGCAGGCGCAGTGAGGGGAGGAAACGGCCGATCGGTCCGTTTAACGTCCCGTGGGTCGCAGAGAGCGAGCGGGGTTGAGCTGGGAGCTCCGCGAGAGCCGGGAGGGCGCGTCGTTCGTCTCCCTCTTTCCCTCCCCCCCCCTGGTGTCCGTTGGGTCGTCTGCTCTGGGACTACTTTCTGTGTTCCTCCTCCCGCCCTCCTCCTTCTCCTCCTCCTGCTTCTCTTTCTCCTTCCCTCTCTTCGGCTGCGGAGAAAAGAAGAAGGGAAAAGGGGGCGACAACTCCTCCTCCCCCTTTCTCCCCAAAACCTCATTTGAAACCTTTTAATCCGGTTATTCCTCCGCCGGGACAGCTCTGCTCTCCTTTAAGCCTCGCTGAGGACTAGTCTCTTGAGCCGCCTCAAAACCAGCCGCACGCAGATCGGGCTTTTGCAGGGGTGGGTGGGCAGTGGCTGCTTCCCCCCCAGCCTTTTAAAACAGCCCTCTCTCATTCTTGTCTTGTGGTAGATTCTCCCTTCCAGGTTTCTCTAATGAATTGGGGGCTTTATTTTGGCTTTTAATTGGGAGGGTTTTTTTGGAAGGGCTGATTTTGGGCTTGGGGACTGGCTGGGTCCCTGATTTATTAGGGGAAGGGGCTGCTTTAGTCCGTGGGCTGCTTTAATCCAACCATACCTTTTTTGGGGTGGTGGTAGTGGGGGAGAGGCCCACCCTATAGTCTCCCCCAAGGCTGGAGCATTGCTTCCCGGTGGCCAGGATTTCCCTGACCCCCTTGCCTGGCTGCTGACCCCCTTCATGCCAGAGCTGGGACCCTCCTGCCCTACTTTTGGTACTCCCCATCTCTCCTCTCAAAGCTGCTTCGTCTCCCCAGCCCACCGTCGCCTTACCCCCCCCTCCCGCTCCCAAAGTCGGGGTCCTCCTGGGTGAGTGACAGCTTCCTTTGACGGGACATCCATCCTCCTCCTCATCATGTCTGTGGCAGGGTTGAAGAAGCAGTTCTACAAAGCCAGCCAGGTGAGAAAACAGAAAATCCAGATGGCCAGATGTTCTGGCTCAACTTGCCAGAGGTGGTGGCGGCGGTGGCAGCTTTTTCTTCTTCTTCCTCCTAGCTAAGCAGTGATTTTACTTTTTCCAAACTGTGGTTTGTTGGGATGTGGGGAAAATCCCGTCTTGGGATGGGCCGCCAGGATCCAAAGCTCTGACATTTATATATAAATGCATGCAGTAGCCATCACAATCTCCAGAACGTTTAAAATGTATTTTAAAATTAGTAAAAAGTTACTAAGCTTTCATCAGTTCCTATTGACCTCGCCAGAGTATAAACTCTCCATTGGAAATATATAGATAGATGATAGATAGATAGATAGATAGATAGATAGATAGATAGAGATAGGTATATGTATATATCTATAGATATATGGTAGATATAGACTCCCTTTTCATTTATGTAGTCGCCTATATACAGTATACTGCACAAAATAAATAAATAAAGGGAACACTCAAATAACACATCCTAGATCTGAATGAACAAAATATTCTCATTGAATATTTCATTTACACAACTATTCCATTTGCACAACAGCATGTGAAATTGGCTGTCAATCAGTGTTGCTTCCTAAGTGGACAGTTTAATTTCACAGAAGTTTGATTTACTTGAAGTTATATTCTATTTTTGAAGTGTTCCCTTTATTTTTTTGAGCACTGTATATAGTCTCCCTTTTCATTATCAGCAAAAATATGTCATATGTGTGTATATTTTCTCTGCATTGGATATGTATGTATGTATGTATGTATGTATGTATGTATATGTATATTTTGTAAAAAGAGGATAATAGTTTGGTGTGTGGGACAGGGAGGAACAATTTGGGCAGTTTTGGGTTTTTTTATTGTGTGTGATGTTTTGTGTAGCTGCTATCGGGCCCAGGAAGGATGTGTGAAAGTTATACTTGTCTTTAGATTCCAACCCCCCCCCCCCCAAAAAAAAAACCCTCTACAAAATTCCTGAGCTGCCTCCATGCAGGTTTTGAACAGGTTTGTAAATACTCCTGCAACCTGTTTCATCCCGAAGACAAATAAGTAACCTGGCGGGTCAATAATTCAAATTTTTCCATGGTCTTATGTAAAGATTGCCAAGGAGCTGTTTTGGCAGAGAAAGAGAGAGAGCGAGAGAGAAGACGGTGGGATTTCTTTCACGAAGCAGCTGAATTTATTATTTAGGAACATTTCTATCCACTGGAACAAGTGAAGGGAAAAACAATTACTTTTGTGAAAAGTGCCAAGGCTAAGTGGTGAACTTTCAGTGGCTCTTTTGAGACAGGTTTTCTAAGAATTGGGGCGGTGTTAGGTATATGCCAAAAGTTCTATTGCGATGAATTTATTTGTTTATAATCCTCTGTAACTTTATTTTATAATGGATAATAATATTTTGACAAATAACTCAGCAAATGTCCCTAATTTAGTTTTTGCACTGTTAAGAGCCCCAACACGTTTTCCTCCTGTTAATTTTCAGCACAACTACAACCCTTTGGGGTGGGGTGGACTGAGAGAGAGGGATTGGCTCAAACTCACCCAGCTGGTTTTCATTTCAAACTTTGCACTAGAACTCCCCGTCTCCTGGTGATCGGCTCAAAATCCCAGCTGGATTTCATGTCTAAGGCGGGATTAGAATTCACAGTCTCCTAGTTACTGACCCAAAGTCACCCAACTGGTTTTCATGCATAAGGTAGGACTAGAACTCCCAGTCTCCTGGTGATTGGCAAAGTCACCCAGCTATCTTTGCTGCTTAAAACAGGACTAGAACTCCCAGTCTCCTGGTGACTGGCCCAAAGCCACTAACTTGGCTTGGTTGCCTAAGACAGGACTAGAATTCACCCTCTCCTGGTGATTGGCAAAGTCACCCAGCTATCTTTGCTGCTTAAAACAGGACTAGAACTCCCAGTCTCCTGGTGACTGGCCCAAAGTCACCCAACTAGCTTGGTTGCCTAAGACAGGACTAGAATTCACCCTCTCCTGGTGATTGGCAAAGTCACCCAGCCATCTTTGCTGCTTAAAACAGGACTAGAACTCCCAGTCTCCTGTGACTGGCCCAAAGTCACCAACCTTGCTTGGTTGCCTAAGACAGGACTAGAATTCACCCTCTCCTGGTGATTGGCAAAGTCACCCAGCCATCTTTGCTGCTTAAAACAGGACTGGAACTCCCAGTCTCCTGGTGTTCGGCCCAAAATCACCTTTTATGCCTGGTTCCATACACACTAGAGCAAACTGAGTGCTGTCTGGATCATAAATGTAGCCCCTCATTATTTTGGGGGAGGATTACAAGGATGACAACACAAATAAGAAGTTGGTGTGATGCCCGAGGCAGCCATCTCCATTGTAGTCGTAGCGTTAACTTCGGCCTATCTAAAGTTTCTTCTGAATTGGTAGGGGGGAAAGAAGACACTGAGAGGGAGGTGTCATTCATTTTCTAGCCAATGAATATTCAGTGGCCCTGGCTGTCAGGGAGTAGGTCAGTGTCGCGCGGCGACCATTTTGTGAGTGCGCCCACTACGCGTTCAAACTCAGGTGGGCTGCAAACAGGTTCCTTCCCATCCCTGCGGCGCGAGCAGATCCTTTCTTTGCGTCCTGCCATTCCTAGCAGGCCGGAAACGAGAGCTTGCCACTTTTTGGCCTCCCCGAGGATGCAGAGCCGACCATTTTGTGTAAAAAAGGGCCCTCCATGAAATGCAAAGTTCTTTTTAATCCTGCGTAAGTGCCCGTGTTCTGCAAGGCCTTTGAAGCTGCTCCGCAAGACACCTCAGTAATCCTTTTGTCAGCCCTGCCAGAGAGATTGCTATAATTATTTCCTACATTGAAAATTGGGAGGGTGTGAGAGAGAGGAGGAGATGGTGAGAGAGAGAGAGAGAGATTGGTAGAGAAAGACAGGGGGAGGAGGAGGGAGAGGGGGAGAGAAAGATGGAGAGAAGGTGAGAGGGGGAGAAGAGAGAGAGGGAGAGAAAGAGAAGAATGGAGAGGAAAAGAAAGACGGAAAGGAGGAAGGAGAGGGAGAGAAAGATGGAGAGAAGGTGAGAGGGAGAGAAGAGAGGGAGAGAGGGAAAGAAGGAGAGAAGAAGGGAGAGGGAAAGAAAGACGGAGAGGAGGAGGGAGAGGGAGAGAAAGATGGAGAGGTGAGAGGGGGAGAAGAGAGGGAGAGAGGAAAAGAAAGAGAGAGAAGAAGGGAGAGGGAAAGAAAGACGGAGAGGAGGAGGGAGAGGGAGAGAAAGATGGAGAGAGGGAGAGGGAAAGATGGAGAGGGAGAAGAAATGGAAAGAGGGAGAAAAGGAGAGAGAGAGAGAAGGGGAGAGGGAGAGAAAAAGACGGAGAGGGAGAAGAAGAAATGGAAAGAAAGAGGGAGAGAAGGAGAGAGAGAGAAGGGGAGAGGGAGGAATAGAAGGAGAGAAGGAGAGAGAGAGAAGGGGAGAGGGAGAAGAAGAAATGGAAAGAAAGTGGGAGAAGAGAGAGGGAGAGGGAGAAGGAGAGGGGAGAGAGGGAGGGGAGGGAAAGAAAGACGGAGAGGAGGATGGGGGAGGGGGAGAGTGAAAGAAAGGTGGAGAGAGGGAGAGGAAGAAATGAAAAGAAAGAGGGAGAAGAGAGAGAGGGAGGAGAGAGGGAGAGAAAGAAGGTGTGGGTGGAGAAGGGGAGAGGCAGAAAGGGAAAGAAGAGAAGAGGGAGTGGTAAAGAAAGACAGGGAGAGAAGGAGAAAGAGAGAGAGGAGGAAATGAAAAGAGAGAGGGAGAGAAAGAGAAGATGTGGGGGGAGAAGGAGGGAAGGGAAAGGGAAGGAAGAGAAAAGATAAAAGTGGGAGAGGGAAAGAAAGACAGGGAGAGAGGGGCAGAAGAAAGAAGGATATAGAGAAGAAGAAAGAGTGCAAAGGCAATTCAATGGAGGTTTGAGCTTGTGTTTTCAGGGTGGACAGAACAGTACAGTACAGAAGGGGGCTATTTTGAACTAAAACGTATACAGTGGTACCTCTACTTACGAACTTAATTCGTCCCGTGACCAGGTTCTTAAGTAGAAAAGTTTGTAAGAAGAAGCAATTTTTCCCATAGGAATCAATGTAAAAGCAAATAATGTGTGTGATTGGGGAAACCATGGGGAGGGTGGAGGCCCTGTTTCCTTCCAGGAGATTCCTAGAGAGGCTCCATGGAGGCTTCTCCCCACCTTTTCCGGCCCTTTTCTTCCCAGGAGATTCCTAGAGAGGCTCCCCGAAGGCTTCTCCCCGCCTTTTCTGGCCCTATTTCCTCCCAGGAGATTCCTAGAGAGGCCCCACAGAGGCTTCTCCCCGCCTTTTCTAGCCCTGTTTCCTCCCAGGAGATTCCTAGAGAGGCCCCACAGAGGCTTCTCCCCGCCTTTTCTGGCCCTATTTCCTCCCACGAGATTCCTAGAGAGACTCCACGGAGGCTTCTCCCCACCTTGTCTGTCCGTTTCCTCCCAGGAGATTCCTAGAGAGGCTCCACGGAGGCTTCTCTACACCTTTTCCGGCCCTGTTTCCTCCCAGGAGATTCCTAGAGAGGCCCCACAGAGGCTTCTCCCCGCCTTTTCTAGCCCTGTTTCCTCCCAGGAGATTCCTAGAGAGGCCCCACAGAGGCTTCTCCCCACCTTTTCTGGCCCTATTTCCTCCCACGAGATTCCTAGAGAGGCTCCACGGAGGCGTCTCCCCACCTTGTCTGTCCGTTTCCTCCCACGAGATTCTTAGAGAGGCCCCACGGAGGCTTCTCCCTGCCTTTTCCGGCCCTATTTCCTCCCAGGAGATTCCTAGAGAGGCTCCACGGAGGCTTCTCTCCACCTTTTCCGGCCCTGTTTCCTCCCAGGAGATTCCTAGACAGGCCCCACAGAGGCTTCTACCTGACTTTTCCTGTTACAGTTTCGGAGGCTCGGGTTTGTAAGTGGAAAATGGTTCTTGAGAAGAGGCAAAAAATTCTTGAATACCCGGTTCTTATCTAGAAAAGTCCATAAGTAGAGGTGTTCTTAAGTAGAGGTACCACTGTATTCATTTCCACCAATATCCAGAAATATTCCCACCCCCTCCTGTTGTTGGTGTCCTGCCCTTAGGTATTTAGGGCCTCTGTGCTACGTGCAAATATGAAAATTCCACATCGCAATTGCCACAGTTGTGAACTTCTGCTTTCCGGAAGTTTCTTTCTGCCCTATTCGCCTCAGAAATCTTTTTTCTTGGTGGAGGCAAGGAAACAGTTTTGAACCATCTTTGCAAATTCATTTCTGCAAATATCTAAACTTCCTCACAAAATGCTGCTCAACTCGGGCAACTTTTAAGATGGGCGGACTTCAATTCCCAGAATCCTCCAGCCAGCATTATGGGAATTGGACGTGAACAGATGCTGAGATTCTGGGAATTGAAGTGCACAAACCTTGAGGGGATAATTCTGAGAATTGAAGTTTCACAAATGCTAGGAATTGAAGTCCACCGATGCTGGCTGGAGAATTCCGGCAGTTGAAATCCATAGAATAGTGGCTGGAGAATTCTGGGAGTTAAAATTCACAAGTGCCTGCTATGGAATTCTGGGATTTGAAGTCCACCCATCGTAAACTTGCCAAGGTTGAAAACTATTGACTATGGCAGAGGTCTTCAGACTTGGCAACTTTTAAGACTTGTGGACTACAACTTCCAGAATTCTCCAGCCAGCTTTGTTTTTTTAAGACCTGTGGACTACAACTCCCAGAATTCTCCAGCCAGCTTTGTTTTAAAGACTTGTAGACTACAACTCCCAGAATTAGAAACATAGAAACATAGAAGTCTGACGGTAGAAAAAGACTTCATGGTCCACCTAGTCTGCCCTTATACTATGTCCTGTATTTTATGCCGCCCCGAGTCTTCGGAGAGGGGCGGCATACAAATCTAAGTAATAAATAAATCTTACAATGGATATTATCCCAGGCATGTTTAAATTCGGTTACTGTGGATTTACCAACCACGTCGGCTGGAAGTTTGTTCCAAGGATCTACTCCTCTTTCAGTAAAATAATATTTTCTCATGTTGCTTTTGATCTTCCCCCCAACTAACTTCAGATGGTGTCCCCTTGTTCTTGTGTTCACTTTCCTATTGAAAACACTTCCCTCCTGGACCTTATTTAACCCTTTGACATATTTAAATGTTTCGATCATGTCCCCCCTTTTCCTTCTGTCCTCCAGACTATGCAGATGGAGTTCATGAAGTCTTTCCCGATACGTTTTAAGAGTTTCAGGGAACTGTCTTCTCTTCCTCCTCCTCCTTCTCCTCTCCATATAGAAACATAGAAGATTGATGGTAGAAAAAGACTTCATGGTCCACCTAGTCTGCCCTTATACTATGTCCTGTATTTTATCTTAGGATGGATCTATGTTTATCCCAGGCATTCAGTTACTGTGGATTTACCAACCACGTCGGCTGGAAGTTTGTTCCAAGCATCTACTACTCTTTCAGTAAAATAATATTTTCTCATGTTGTCTTTGATCTTTCCCCCAACTATCCTCATATTGTGTCCCCTTGTTCTTGGGTTCACTTTCCTATTAAAAATACTTCCCTCCTGAACCTTATTTAACCTTTTTTTATATACCTTTTCCTGTCTGATGATGTTACGTAGTTGGGTCATGAAATGTCTTCAGGAAAAGAACCAAGCTCAGAGAGTATCAAAGACCTTATACTCCTCCTCCTCTTCTTCTTATTTGTCTTCCTCCCCTTCTCCTTCCTCCTCTTCCTCCTCCTCCTCATTTATTTATTTAATTAATTAATTAATTAATTCAGCTTCTATGCCGCCCAATCCCGAAGCCACTGAAGGTGACTTGCAGCAATATAATAATAATAATAGTAATAATAATAATAATAATAATAATAATAATAATAATTTATTAGATTTGTATGCCGCTCCTCTCAGTAAAATACAATAAAAAATACCGAAATACAGTAAAAAAAGAGTCAAATATGGAAAATCTAAAACAATGAACCACAGTTAAAAAACCCCACAACTCAAATCAGTCCAGAAAACACAGTATACATACCATTCAATGTAAATTTGGCCATGACAGATATCAATTTCATGGCCCCCCAGGCCTGCTGCTGGCAAAGCCAGGTCTTCGTGGCCTTTCGGAAGGCCAGCAGGGTGGGACCAGCACGGACATCAGAGGGTAGTTGGTTCCATAGAACCGGGGCAGCCACAGAGAAGACCCTCCCCTGCGGCTCCGCCAACCTGCATTGTTTAGTGGACGGGGCCCAGAGGAGGCCAACTCTGTGTGCTCTTATAGGTCTCTGGGAGGTATGTGGCAAGAGACGGTCCCGTAGATAGTCTGGTCCTAAGCCACGTAGGGCTTTCTAGGTAATAACCAACACCTTGAATTGTGACCGGAGACTAATATGAAGCCAGTGCAGCTCACGAAATGTAGGTGTTATATAGGTATACCTAGAACTCCCAGTCTCCTGATGATTGGCCCAAAATCACCCTGCCAGCTTTCCTGCCTAAGGTGGGACTAGAACTCACCTCCTGGTGATTGGCCCAAAATCACCCAGCCAGCTTTCAGGTCTAAGGCGGGACTAGAACTCCCAGTCTCCTGGTGATTGGCCCAAAGTCACCCAGCTAAGATGGGACTAGAACTCCCAGTCTCCTGGTGATTGGCCCAAAGTCACACAGCTAAGATGGGACTAGAACTCCCAGTCTCTTGATGAATGGCCCCGAGTTACCTAGTTGGCTTTCATGTGTAAGGTAGAACTAGAATTCACCATCTCCTGGCTATTGGCCCAAAGTCACCCAGCCGGCTTTCATTCCTTCAGTGGTACTAGAATTCCCAGTCTCCATGTTTTCTAGCCTGATGCCTCAACCACTATGAGATCAAATTGACTCTTTACACTGAAACTAAATGCCCATAGCAGCTATCAGCATTTTAAAGTATTGAAAGAAAAAATCCTGGGCTAAATATTTTGCAAGTCCAGCACAATTTAAGTCTTCTGTGGCTTTAGAGATTTTTTTCTAGCTTTCCTAGATTTCTCTCTTTTTTCCCTTGAAGTTGTCTGAAGGGGCTTCCCGATGTGGATTAATGGATTAATTCCTGGCGATTAGCATCCTGGGTTTCTGCATCCCCGCTGTGTTGTATCCTGTCCCTGGTTTTTGAACGTGTTTTTAAAAAAATACTCCACTTAGAACAGGGATTTAGTTATCTGCTTAACCCTGCTGTTCTGTTTAAGAAAAGTAACAAATCTTATGTTCCCGGGTCACCCTGACCCGGACCGAAAACTCTTCATTTGCAGTGCTTATGTTTGGTCTTTTTGAAAGCTTTTTTCACTTGGAAAGTAGTCTGAACATTTCTGCACACAATGATATGAAAATTGAAATGAAAAAAGTAAATCTTATTGGTTTATTTTGCGGATATAATGCACGCCCCCCCTGTTTTTGTGAAATTTTTTTCAATTTATGGATAGTTTTGCTTGCAAAATGCATTCTATTTTACTAAAGTTGGTATGGGATTGGTAGCTTGAACATTTCTGAACATAATGATATGAAAATTGAACTGGAAAAATTGATGCATATTGGTTTATTTTGTTGATGAAATGCACGCCCCCCCCCCCCGTTTTTTTTAAATAGTCTTCACTTTATGGATAGTTTTGCTAGCAAAATACATTCTATTTTACTAAAGTTGGTGTGGGATTGGTAGCTTGAACATTTCTGAACATAATGATATGAAAATTGAACTGGAAAAATTGATGCATATTGGTTTATTTTGCACATAAAGTATGCCTCAATTATTTCAATTTATATAAAAATTATGCTGTTAATTTCAAACTTACATACTTTTTTTTAGTAAAATGGATTTGTTTCATAAAATTAGTTCTCTGGCTACAATGTGGTTGATTTTCAAAAGGATATTCCAAATATTTCTAGACAAATATGTATAAACAGTGACAATAATGGCACACAGCAAGGCCGAGGGGGGGTGGCCCTTTTGTGGCAAAAATAAACCAATAAGAACCATTTTTTTCAGTTCATTTATATTTTTCTTATATTCAGAAATGTTCAATTTAGTATATCAAACCTTTGGGGGGAAAATTCCTTAGGGATTTGTAGCCTTAAAAAATAGAAATTGACACGAAATTAAAAAAGGATGGGGGGAGGGGCTTTTTGATCAAAATAAAAATATAAGTCTCAATTTTTCCAGTTCAATTTTCATATCATTATGTTCATAAATGTTCAAACTAGTTTTCCAGTTGAAAAGGTTTTCAAAAAGACCAAATTCAAGTGCCTAAAAAAAATCATTTTGGTCCGGGTCTATATGACCCGAACAGACTAAGTGTGACTTTTTTTTTGCCTAGAAAAAAAATTTTTCCCCCACCCCCACAAATATTTTTTTGATGGTCAGCATTGTTAAATTGAGTAAATGAATGCCTAAGATTTTAAAGAATATTTCGGATTTGGAGCATAAAAAAATAAAAAGTGAAAATGGTTGCAAGCAGCTGAGGGGGGGGGGGAGGCCTTATTTCTGATGTTAAAAAACCAGTAAGAATAATTTTGTTCAGTTCCTTTATATTTTTCTTATATTCAGAAATGTTCAAGCTACCAATCCCACACCAACTTCAGTAAAATAGAATGCATTTTGCAAGCAAAACTATCCATAAATTGAAAAAACTTTCACAAAAACGGGGGGGGCGTGCATTATATCAGCAAAATAAACCAATAAGAATTACTTTTTTCATTTCAATTTTCATATCATTGTGTGCAGAAATGTTCAGACTACTTTCCAAGTGAAAAAAGCTTTCAAAAAGACCAAACATAAGCACTGCAAATGAAGAGTTTTCGGTCCGGGTCAGGGTGACCCGGGAACAGAAGATTTGTAACTTTTTTTGCCCAGCAAAAACTAAGCCCCCCACCCCCCAAAAAAAATTCTCATAGAGAGAACCCCTGAAATGATGAATAGTCATGAAATTTCAAGTTTCAGATATGCAGGGAAATTTTTTTACAGGGACTCAAACTTGGCTTCGGGTCACATACGACCCGAACAGAACAGCAGTTAAACTGCTTTTATTATCAGCTTTTATTGTGGCTCTAGGGGTTGTTTTTGTCGGCGTGTGTACTCTATGTATGTGTATACTGTCTGCCAATTGGCGACCGAATACATTTAATAAATTAAAAACAGTTTTACCGCTGTGTTTTACACCTTGTTGTAAACAAAACGATGCGATCGGCCTTTATTTTTTTTAAAGTAGAATTCTTATTTAAAGTTTTAAGGGCGCTAAGAGGAACGAATGTTATTCCTATCTTTTTAAAGTTGTTTCCCTCTGAATTGGAAGAAGGGAGAAAGGTAGAAATAACAGAGAAAGAAAACAGAACAAAGCACCAAAGAGAGAGAGAGAGAATGATATAAGGAGGTAGCTTCCAATAGTCTTCACATCAGTTACACGTTTAATTATATATAATATTATAAACTTATTTTCAATGCTCATTCATTGTTTATTTAATGACGGCTCTTTCTCTCATTCTCTCTCTTATTTTCTCATTCTTCCTTTTTCTTTCATTCTCTGTCTTTCCCTTATTCTTCCCCATTCTTTCATTCTCTTTATGTCTCTCATTCTTACTCTTTCATTCGTTTCCTCTCATTCTTCTTTTTTCATTCTCATTGTCCCTCTCTCATTCTTTCTCGTTCTTTCTTTTTCTTATTTTCTCTTTCTCCTTCTCTCCCTTTCTTTCATTCTCCCTCACTCTTTCTCTCATTCTCTTTCTCCCATTTTTCTCTCTCCCATTCACTTTATTCTTTTTTATTCCTACTCATTCTCTCTGTCACATTCTTTCTCATTCTTTTTCTCCCTCCCATTCTCTTTTTCTCTCTCGTCTCTTTCTCTCCCACTCCTCTCATTCTCTTCCTCTCATCTTTCTCTCTCCCATTCTCTATTCTTTTTTATTCTTACTCATTCTCTATTTCTCATTCTTTCACATTCTCTTTTCCCCTTTTATTCTCTCTCTTTTTCTCCCCCTCTCATTCTCTTTCTTCCTTTCTCAAACTCTCTGTCATTTTCACTCTCCCTCTTTCCCTCCCTCCCTCCTTCCTCCCAATTCTACTGTATTTTCTTTTTCTTTTCTTTTTTTCTTTTTCGGGTGGAAAAATCTTCCTCTTTTCTACTCTCCTAATCCTTTTCGGAGCCTGGGAGCCCACGGCTCGCCCAATAACAATCTCAGTTCCTGCTTGGAAAAAATTGAAAATCCGCTTCAAATTATGGTTTCTAGCCCTCTGCCCAATACATAGAAACATAGAAGATTGACGGCAGAAAAAGACCTCATGATCCATCTAGTCTGCCCTTATACTATTTCCTGTATTTTATCTTAGGATGGATATATGTTTATCCCAGGCATGTTACTATGGATTTACCTGGAAGTTTGTTCCAGGGATCTACTACTATTTCAGTCAAATAATATTTTCTCATGTTGCTTCTGATCTTTCCCCCAACTAACTTCAGATTGTGTCCCCTTGTTCTTGTGTTCACTTTCCTATTAAAAACACTTCCCTCCTGAATCTTATTTAACCCTTTAACATATTTAAATGTTTTGATCGTGTCCCCCCTTTTCCCTTCTGTCCAGACTATACATCTACCCCGCCCTCTCCCTTTCTTGACAAACTGGAATTCTTTCCTCCTGGTTTTTTTCCTTCTTTCAAAAACTTTCTGGAGGTGGGTGGGTGGGCGGGAGGGGTTGCAAGTCCGCAGTCCAAACCCGGCTTGTTTGATCGCCGTCTCAGCAAAGGCAGAGAGGGTGGTGCCTTTGTCTCTTAAAAACTGGCATTCTTGGGCCCAGAGCAAAACCTCTCATCCACGTGGCAAGGGTAAAAGTCTGCAGGCCTGGTTTCTGATTTTTCTTCCTCTGCACACAAAAGCTAGATGTCCTATATGCCTCTAATTTATTTATTTATTTTTTATTTATTTATTTTGTCCAACACATAATTACACATTGAAGAGAATAGATATATAATAATATAAGTAAAGAAAAGAATAGAAGAAAAGATATAAAAGTATAGGTGAACATATTTGAAAGGAAGAAAAGATAAATGAGATAAGGAGAGACAATTGGACAGGGGACGGAAGGCACACTGGTGCACTTATGCATGCCCCTTACTGACCTCTTAGGAACCTGGAGAGGTCAATCGTGGATAGTCTAAGGGAAAAATGTTGGGGGTTAGGGGTTGACACTACTGAGTCAGGTAATGAGTTCCACACTTCGACAACTCGGTTGCTGAAGTCATAATTTTTACAGTCAAGTTTGGAGCAGTTAATATTAAGTTTTAATCTGTTGTGTGCTCTTGTGTTGTTGCAGTTGAAGCTGAAATAGTCATTGACAGGCAGGACGTTGCAGCATATGATTTTGTGGGCAATACTTAGATCTTGTTTTAGGTGTCGTAGTTCTAAACTTTCTAGACCTAGGATTGATAGTCTGCTTTCGTAGGGGATTCTGTTTCTGTTAATGGGGGGATGGACAGAGGGACAGGACTCTTACCCCGTTCTTGAGTGATTTCGCATTTTAATAATGCCTTGCACTGTGTGTCACTCTACCTAATGTGCCTTTGGTTGGCTTTTTTTTTCTTTTTTGCATAGCTAATCTTGAGCTGAGAGTTAAAGGTTTAATAGTTAAGGGAGAAAAACCAGGAGAACTTGTCCCACTTTAAGGCTGACTTTGGGCCAATCACCCAGAGACAATGAGTTCTAGTCCCGCCTTAAACCTGAAAAATCATCTGGGGGACTTTGGACCAATCACATGGAGATGGTGAGTTCTAGTCCCGCCTTAAACATGAAAATCCACTGGAGGACTTTGGGCCAATCACCAGGAGGTGGTGAGTTCTAGTCCTGCCTTAAACATGAAAATCCACTGGAGGACTTTGGGCCAATCACCAGGGGACAGTGAGTTCTAGTCCCGCCTTACTTATGAATGCTGGCTGGGTAACTTTGGGCCAATCACCAGGAGACGGTGAGTTCTAGTCCCGCCTTACTTATGAACGCGGGCTGTGTGCCTTTGGGCCAATCATCAGGAGATGGTGACTTCTAGTCCTGCCTTAAGCATGAAAACAATCTGGATGACTTTGTGTCAATCACCCAGAGATGGTGAGTTCTAGTCCTGTTTAGGAATGCAAGTCAGTTGGGTGGCTTTGGGGCAGTCATCAAGAGAGAGTGAATTCTAGTCCCACTTTAGGTATAAACGCCAGATGAGTGATGGAGAGTTCTAGCCCCATTTTAGGTGTGAAAGCCAGCTGGGTGACTGTGGGCTAGTAACACACATGCTCAACCCAACCCACCTCGCAGAGTTGTTGTTATGGGGAAAACAGGAAGGAGTATTAGATGTGTTTGCCAATTGCGATTATTTCTAAAAAAATAATGAAGGCAGGATAAAAATAAATAAAATAATAATAGTTTAGAACACGGTTGGCTTTTTAAATTTTTTTTAAATTAGTTTTATTTACAATATAAGACTCACACAACATAAAACAAGTGTTTGTGTGAATTGTTCCCACCACCAGACAAACATTCATAACCCACCACCAAATCGGGGGTGTTTCTTGTATAAACCATTTTAACCCAAGAGCAAAGTATCTATTTACATATTATAAAGTGATTCCAACTTGTTTCTTGTAGCTTGGTCTCAGATTCTACTCGCCATATATCGTCTTATCTTGTCCCATCGTCCCATCAGAACACGGTTGTCCAATCTTTTGGCTCTCCTGGACCACAATGATTGAAATGATATTGTCTTGGGCTGCCTATAAAATATAGAACACAGTTATTGTGCATAATTAACACTTGATATATTTTTAATAACGAAGGGCTCTCCAGGCCCTTGCGTGGCCTGTGGGTTAGACGTGACTTGATTTACAGACTGCATTTGTTTGCAGCCCCAATGAGCAGTAAGGCAGCCTGGACATGAAAATGCTTGCAGTTGAGAGTTCAATCCTGGGCAGCGAGAAATGTTTCTCTCTCTGGACACAAATAGAAGATCTCTGCTGTTAACTCTGCATAGGTGTCAGGAAGGGCATCCAGACGGCAAAGCGAGTCTACGGAGAGGGGCGGCATACAAATCAAATCAAATCAATCAATCAATCAATCAATAAATAAATAAATATAAAAATATAAAAATATAAAAATATAAATAAATTAAAATTAAAATTAAAATTAAAAACAAATTTAAAAATATATATTAATAATTAAATGCCCAGCTCCATTCAGCCTTGCCCTGACTCCACCCCAATAAATTACACACAGTGGTTCTCAACCTTTCTAATGTTGCTTCCCCTTAATACAGTTCCTTGTGTTGTGGTGACCCGCAACCATAAGTCTAGCGGCCATTCTCCCAACGGAGCTCTAAACTGATTGGCAATTTGTCTTTTTCCCATGGTCTTCCCCTGTGAAACAGTCATTCGGCCCCCAAGGGGTCCCAACGTCCAGGTTGAGAACCACTAGATTGCAGGGTCATAATTTTTTTAAAAAAAATTGTAGCTCACTCTCGTGTCAATGCGTTCCCATTGGCCAAGGCCTTTTCTGAACAACAACAACAACAATAATAATAATAATAATAATTTATTAGATTTGTATGCCGCCCCTCTCTGAAAACTTGGGGCGGCTCACAACAACAATACAATATAATACAAATCTAATATTAAAAAGAACAAGTTAAAACCCATTATTACTAAAATAATAATTAATAATTAATAATAATAATAATAATTTATTAGATTTGTATGCCACCCCTCTCTGAAGACTCGGGGCGGCTCACAACAACGATAAAAACAATATTATAATGGCACAAATCTAATATTAAAAAACTAAAAACCCTATCATAATTAAAAACCAAACATCATATACATACCAAACATAAATTATAATAAGCCTGGGGGAAAGATGTCTCAATTCCCCCATGCCTGGCGGTATAGGTGGGTCTTAAGTAGTTTACGGAAGACAAGGAGGGTGGGAGCAGTTCTAATCTCCGGGGGGAGTTGATTCCAAAAGGCCGGGGCCGCCACAGAGAAGGCTGTTCCCCTGGGGCCCGCCAGACGGCATTGTTTAGTTGACAGGACCCAGAGAAGGCCAACTCTGTGGAACCTTATCGGCCCCTGGGATTCATGCGGTAGCAGGCGGTTCCGGAGGTACTCTGGTCCAATGCCATGTAGGGCTTTATAGGTCATGACCAACATTTTGAATCGTGACCGGAAACTGATCGGCAGCCAATGCAGGCCACTGAGTGTTGTAGATAAAAGCAATCAATGCTACACAATCACACCACACTCAAATGCTACAAGTTTACTTTTGAGACAATTCCAAGGTGGGTTCGTCGTGGGGAAACAGGCAGGTAGCTTAAACGCGAAGCCTCCCAGAGCGGAGCGGCACAGGAGGGGTGAGATTTTTGTGACAAGCTATGAAACTTCAGGCTTACGTAACGGCCGGTGCGAAGACAAACATTGCATTGTGTGGCGGGAACTAACCAGATGTGCCCCGTGTTTGTGTCATCAGGAAATCCCGAAAGACGGTGGGTGGCGGGGGAAGAGAGAGAGAGAGAATTCTCAGCATGAAAACAAAAGTTAAATTTCAAGAATGCCAACCCTGGGAACATTTGGGAAAGTAGTCGGATTGCCGCGGCGCCCAAACCGGGGGAGGGGGGCTTAATCTGGTTTCATCCCCTGAAAAATCCTGAGTTTACACTTGTCTAAGTTGGTGGTCTTTTTCTGGTTTGATGACAGGTCTGTTCGGGATAGATCAGGGATTGGCTAAGCTTTTCTGGACCGAGTGTCTGAAGCGTGCGCGCACTCGCATGCACCCGAACCCCCAAAATGCAATGCGTGCACAGCCCCTGCACATGCACCCCAGGCCCCACCATGCACCCATGGACCCCTATATGTGCCCTGACCCCTGTTCATGCATGCGTGGCTTCACACATGCGCCCCACACCTGCACCTATGTGCATAAGAACCTAAGAATCAGGCCAAATCCCATCGAGTCCAGCATTCTGTGTCCCACGGTGGCCCACCAATTGTCCTTGGGGATCTTGAGAAGGCAAGACCCTCCCTTTCCCTCAACCCCCAACAAATGGGACCCTCAACCAACATAGAGGCGGCACATGGACATCCGTTTCAATAACCACCTATGGTACACTCGGCATCCATGAATCTGTCTAATCCTGCCTTGAAGCTTTCAAGGCTGACAGCTGTCACGACCTCTTCTGGAAAGGAATTCCATCAACCAATGACCCTCTGGGTGAAAAAATATTTCCCTTGATTTGTCCTCACCTATGAGCTTTAGGGAGGGCCCCCTCAATTCAATTCAATTTATTAGATTGTATGCCGCCCCTCTCCGAAGACTGGGGGCGGCTCACAACAACGATAAAAACAATATTATAATGGCACAAATCTAATATTAATTATTATCTCGTCCTAGTATTGTGTGATAGAGAAGAGAATTTTTCTCTATCCACCTTTTCTATCCCATGCATGATTTTATTCCCTTCGATCAAGTCACCCCTTCAACGCCATCTTTCAAGGCTGAAGAGACCAAGGTGTTGCAACCTGGTTTCACAAGGGAGGGGCTCCATTTCCTTGATCTTTCTTGTTGCCCTTTTTTGCACCTTTTCCAGTTCCATTATATCCTTCTTGATAATTATATACTTCGATCAAGTCTCCTCTTAAATGTGCAGCAGGACCCAAAGACCAGCTGCCTGGAGGTTGGCGGAGCGTAGCGTAGCTGGGGCGATGCCTTGCGTGCCAACAGAGAGGGCGCCGTGTGCCACCCGCCTCTGGCACATGGGCCACATTCGCCATCACAGAGATAGGTGCTAGACTTGCAATTCCTTCCCTGTTAAATTATCACCCCACCTTTGATCAACCCACCTGAGTTCATTCTCCCACACGCAGGGGATGAAGGTGACAATCTTTGCTGTCGGTTGCGTCAACTCACGATTGTATATTTAGCCCTCATTTATAAATAAGAGGAAACTTCCGGTCGGGTATATAACGAGCTCCAGAATTATTGCGTTTCTACTTTTAATATCTGAAGACGGTCCTTAATTTACAACCAGGAGTGGGCTGCTACCTAGACCGGGGACACACACACACACACGCAATGGAGTAGCAAAAATGGAGCTCCACCCCAGAGCACCCAATTTGCACTGAAAGATGTTAAAAGAAAATGCAGGGCGTCCTGCATAATAATGATGATGATGATGATGATGATGATGATGATGATGATGATGATGATAATAATAGTAGTAGTAGTAATAGTAATAATAATAGTAGTAGTAGTAGTAATAATAATAATAATAATAATAATAATAATAATAATAATAATAATATTGGGAAGCACCCGACTGGTGATGAAATACGAAATCCAGCATAGTGATCTCGTTTGCTGTGTTGTATTGACATAATAATAATAATAATAATAATAATAATAATAATAATAATAATAATAATAATTTATTAGATTTGTATGCCACCCCTCTCCAAAGACTCGGGGCGGCTCACAACATAACAGCAATACAATATACTGTAAATACAAATCTAATGTTAAAAACTTTAAAAAACTAATTTAAAATACATTGTTATAAAAAACTTATCTGCTACACAATCATACACACTCAGTTCGACTGAACGTAAACATAATGAAGGTCAGCGAAAAAAGGAGGGGGGGCAGATTAAACCCCCACTCTCCTTTGTGGCAGCTCCATAGATATTGGAAGACTTTTATCATATCTCCCCTCGTCCTTCTTTTCCTTAAACCAGCCATGCCCAGTTCCTGCAACTGTTCTTCATATGTTTTAGCCTCCAGTCCCCTAATCATCTTGGTTGCTCTTCTCTGCACTTTTTCTAAAGTCTCAACATCCTTTTTGCATCGTGGCGACCAAAACTAGATGCCGTATTCCAAGTGAGGCCTTACCAAGGCCTTATAAAGTGGCATTAACACTTTGCGTGATCTTGATTCTATCCCTCTGTTGATGCAGCTTCGAACTGTGTTGGCTTTTTTGGCAGCTGCTGCACAGGGCCTGCTCATATTTAAACGGTCGTCCACTAGGGCAGTGTTTCCCAACCTCGGCATCTTAAAGATATTTGGACTCCAACTCCCAGAATTCCCCAGCCAGCGAATGCTGGCTGGGGAATTCTGGGAGTTGAAGTCCAGATATCTTCAAGTTGCCCAGGTTGGGAAACACTGCACTAGGGCTCCAAGATTCCTCTCGCACAAATACGCTTTCATCGTAGCATCTTAATTTGGGTTATTTAGCAAAGAAGACGAAATGAATATCATTTCATTTCTGCCTCCCACTTTCCTATCGTTGCTCTCAAACGTTTGCCATCTGCAGTTCCTTTTCCCTGCAACTCCGAGTCCCCGACTGTTTTCGTCTTCGTGTCTGATTCATAACAAAGGCAATCACAGCCCACCGCTATAATTTACGTTGTGCCTTAACTGCAGAGATATGAACCCAAGTTCAACCCCTGGTTGCATTACTCAGAGGCGGCGTGATTTGGGTGTATTTTTACAGGATTGTGTGTTGTATTTTTAATCTTGTTTTTAAAGCATTTTTAGCTGCCCCGGAGTCACGTATCTGAAATGAGCTTCCTATTCAATTGACTTGAGTAAATAAATAGATTTTCTACAGGGGGGAATCGAGAGTCTTTGAATAGGTTTGGGTTGGCGTAGTTTACTACAGTAGCGTTTGTAGGATTGTTAATAACAAAAAAACCCCAGTAAGCGGATTGGAATAACCGAGGAAAATTCAGATGGTCCTCGATTTATGACGACAACTGAGACCAGAATTTACGTTGCTAAGTGAGAAACTTTTGCCTCAAGACACCTTATTGTGTAATTATTTGGGGCTCAGTCCTGGGGCACAATAAGGTCCCTTCCCACTATGTTATTCTGTTATTTTATATTTCAATTAATATCATTATCCTCTTATAAATCCAGATAGGCCGTCATGCCAAACTCCTCCTTTTTATATATTCTTCTTAAAAGAAACAAAAAAACCCTTATACAACTTTTTCCTAATTAGGAAAAAACATTTCCCTTCTTTTTTATTAAAAGAAATTAATAATAAAACAAAACCAAAATCTATTATTATTAAAACTAAAACAACCAGAAAAACCAAAAACACAACTATTAATAAATCCATGCTTTAAAATCTTCATTTATTAAATATTTATCATAGTATTATAGTAATCTAATAATACTATGAACACCAATGCATCAATTAATATATTTCCATATTTACTTTTCTATAATTTCATTCAATATTTCCAAGCTCAATTACTTTTCAGGCACTTAGCATTTACTATTATTAACTTTCATCAATTCATTTCCAAGTATATTTTAAATTCATAATGCAAACTCATAAAGCCATACAGTACATATCATAAACCCCTTATTTATCCTATGTATCTTCCATTAATTTTACCTATGTAATTCTATATAGTTCTAAAATTCTAATCCAGTTTTACAAATTAATACATCCTAATATTAAACAACAACTTTCCTTGTTGCATTTCTTGATGGAATCGCTGTTAAGAGAGTCGTACGGTAATTGAGTGAATCTGGTGACTTCCCCAGTGACTTTACTTGTCGGAAGGTTGCGTAAGCAGATCGTGTGACCCCGGCCCACTGCAACCGCCATAAGTCAGTTGACAAGCATCTGAATGTAAATTCTTCCCCAGATATGCCCATGTCTCGCCAAAACATTAGCTCTGCCACCATCTGTTTAATATCTACATGAAACCGTTGGGTGAGATCATCCAAGGGCATGGGGTGAGGTATCATCAGTACGCTGATGATACCCAGCTTTACATCTCCACCCCATGCCCAGTCAACGAAGCGGTGGAAGTGATGTGCCGGTGCCTGGATACTGTTGGGGTCTGGATGGGTGTCAACAGACTCAAACTCAACCCGGATAAGACGGAGTGGCTGTGGGTTTTGCCTCCCAAGGACAATCCCATCTATCCGTCCATTATCCTGGGGGGGGAATTATTGACCCCCTCAGAGAGGGTCCGCAACTTGGGCGTCCTCCTCGATCCACAGCTCACATTAGAGAACCATCTTTCAGCTGTGGCGAGGGGGACGTTTGCCCAGGTTCGCCTGGTGCACCAGTTGCGGCCCTATCTGGACCGGGACTCACTGCTCACAGTCACTCATGCCCTCATCACCTCGAGGTTCAACTACTGTAACGCTCTCTACATGGGGCTACCTCTGAAGCCATTCATGGCATCGGACCAGAATATCTCTGGGACCGCCTTCTACTGTACGAATCCCAGCAACCGGTTAGGTCCCACAGAGTTGGCCTTCTCCAGGTCCCATTGATGAAACAATGTCGTCTGTCGGGACCAAGGGGAAGAGCCTTCTCTGTGGCAGCCCTGGAATCAACTCCCCCCAGAGATTAGGATTGCCCCCACCCTCCTCGCCTTTCACAAACTTGAAATATAATATTATAATTCTGGGAGTTGAAGTCCAAATATCTTGAAGTGGCCAAGGTTGGGAAACACTGGTCTAGGGGTAACATTTTGGTGGTTAGGTGATGACACTACAGAGTCTGGTAGTGAGTTCCATGCATCAATTACTCAGTTACTAAAGTCGTATTTCCTGCAATTGAGTTTGGAGAAGTTCATTTTGAGTTTGTATCTGTTGCGTGGTCATGTGTTGTTGTGGTTGAAGCTGAAGTAGTCGTTGACAGGGAGAACGTTGTAGCAGATGATTTTATGAGTTATGCTTAGATCATGTTTAAGGCGATGTAGTTTTAAGCTTTTTAAACCTAGGATTGTGAGTAGTTGCGTAGGGTATTCCGTTGCGAGTGGAGGAGGTGGAGGGCTCTTCTAGTAAAGTATCTCTGGACATTTTCTAGAGTGTTTATGTCCAAAATGCTTTGGAAGATAGCTTGACCCCCTCCCTCTTTGTGAGAAGATGGCCGTTGACTTCAGGCTTTGGGATAACAGATGCTCCATATCCGTCATCCCGTGGCTCTTCCCTGCCCCCCCCTCGCAGAATCCTAATTTTCCATCTTTTGCGTTTGAAGAGTGGGCTGCTGCCATTGGAGCAGATGGCTCCCAATTGTTTACTTGCCGTGTTCCTCCTCCTCCTCCTCTTCCTCCTCCGTGTGAATCTCAGCTTTGCTAGGGGCGGGTGTGTGAGCGCGCCCGCAAAGGAATGGATGAACTAAGCCATCTGTCCTTCCTATCTGCTGGAAATATCTGATCATCGGTTTGGAAACTGAAGATGCTTGGGGAAGAGACCTACTACATTAAATAAAGCTTTAAAAAAATATTCTTTTTTTTAAAAAAAAGAAACCCAAAATGTAGTAGGTCTCTACCTACTATGTTTTGGATTTCTTTTCTTTTTTAAAACAATTTTTAAAGCTTTATTTATTCAATTCTTCAATTTTAAAAAGCTCACAATAATTTTGCACAGATCAGAACCGATCTCTTATGTTGTATCTATTCTATAGCTTATTGTCATTATTTGAATTTACATTATTTATACAAATTATTCATATTTACATAATTGTGAGTACTTTTGTATTATATCACAGTTTTTAAAAACTTGTTGTCCATCCAGTTGTACCATCTTTGCCAGATATCATAATATTCTGAGTTGTATGGTCCTTTAATCAGCATCATCAGCCTATCCATGTTGGCACATATGTATATTTTGTCTATGACTGAGTTTTTTAGAGATAATATTTTATTTTTCCACAACTGTGTGTAACAGATCTGGGCTGCAATTATTATATGTATTATTAGATAATTGAGTTTTATTTCCATATTGTTTCTCACTGATTCCTTAAAAAATATATATTGAATTTAAAAAACAAACTGATTCCTAATAAGAACTGTTCTGGGGTAAACTCTAGTTCCATTCCAATTATTTCCTTTATCCATCTTTGTACAGTGATACCTCGTCTTACGAACCCCTCGTCATACGAACTTTTCGAGATATGAACCCGGGGTTTAAGATTTTTTTGCCTCTTCTTCCGAACTATTTTCATCTTACGAACCCAAGCCGCCGCCGCTGGGATTCCCCTGAGCCTCCTTTCGCTGGGAAAGCCCACCTCCAGACTTCCATTGCCAGCAAAGCGCCCATTTTTGCGCTGCTGGGATTTCCCTGAGGCTCCCCTCCATGGGAAACCCCACCTCCAGACTTCCATTGCCAGCAAAACGCCCATTTTTGCGCTGCTGAGATTCCCCTGAGGCTCCCCTCCATGGGAAACCCCACCTCCAGACTTCCATTGCCAGCAAAGCACCCATTTTTGCGCTGCTGGGATTCACCTGAGGCTCCCCTCCATGGGAAACCCCACCTCCAGACTTCCATTGCCAGCAAAACGCCCATTTATGCGCTGCTGGGATTGCCTTGAGGCTCCCCTCCATGGGAAACCCCACCTCCGGACTTCTGTGTTTTTGCGATGATGCAGGGGAATCCAAGCAAGGAAATCCCAGCAGCGCAGAAACAGGTGCTTCGCTGTCAACAGAAGTCCAGAGGTAGGGTTTCCCATGGAGGGGAGCCTCAGGGGAATCCCAGCAGCGCAAAAACGGGCACTTCGACTGGCAAAAAGGGCGAGTTTTGGGCTTGCAGGCATTAATCGCTTTTCCATTGACTCCTATGAGAAACATTGTTTCGTCTTACCAACTTTTCACCTTACGAACCTCGTCCCGGAACCAATTAAGTTCGCAAGACAAGGTATCACTGTATTGTTTTCCAGAAACCCTTAGCTTTGGGACAAGTCCACCATTGGTGAAAGAAGGTGCCTATATTTCTGAATTTTTAATCTGGCAATAAGGAAGAAAACATATCACACACCATCCCGAATTCCTGGGGAATTGGTTGGTGAAGCAACAGTATTTTTTAGTTAACAAACCGGTCAGGTAGGCTGTTAATTCTTCGGAAAGCCTAGTTAAAAAAAAACCAGGGTACTAAGTCCACGTCGAAGAGAAGATAGCAAAAAAACCCAACCCCAAAACAAACCACCATCTCCTTTTTATTCGGTTGTAAAAATGAGGGCCAGCCACCTTGCTGTAAAATTCCAGCTACATCTCTCTCCTTTAAAAATTGGGCAGCTTTTTCCCCGTCTACCCTCCTCGCCGCCTTTCCTCTAATTCCCGTCGCAGAATGAAACCTAACAGGCGAGGGATCAGCAAGAGCGGAAAGCAGTTTGGTGAGCAGTGAGGATACCTTGCCCCCATGATGGCGAATCTATGTCTGGCGTGCCACAGCTGGTGCGCAGAGCCCTCTCTGCAGGCACACAAGACATCGCCCAGTTCCGCTCTACAACACGTGCCTCCGGTCGGCCAGCTGATTTTCAAGATGCGTGGAGGTGGGTCCAGTATTGGGCTGTAGCTGGAACGGTCAGGTGCGCAGATGCGGTTGGAAAAACAGAGCTGCGCATGAGCTCCAGGTGACTGGCGAGCGGATATGCATGTGCGCCGTTAGGACATTCGGCTTCTGCGCATGCACAGGAAACAAAATCTCACATGAGGACCTCACGCGCACAAGGTTTCACCGATTTCCGGCGCATGCACAGAAGCAAGGAAATTGCCGAAAATTGGCAAAATCGTGTGTGTGCATAGAAACATAGAAACATAGAAGTCTGATGGCAGAAAAAGACCTCCTGGTCCATCTAGTCTGCCCTTATACTATTTTCTGTATTTTATCTTAGGATGGATCTATGTTTATCCCAGGCATGTTTAAATTCAGTTACTGTGGATTTACCAACCACGTCTGCTGGAAGTTTGTTCCAAGGATCTACTACTCTTTCAGTAAAATAATATTTTCTCATGTTGCTCTTGATCTTTCCCCCAACTAACTTCAGATTGTGCCCCCTTTTTCTTGTATTCACTTTCCTATTAAAAACACTTCCCTCCTGAACCTTATTTAACCCTTTAACATATTTAAATGTTTTGATCGTGTCCCCCCTTTTCCTTCTGTCCTCCAGACTCTACAGATGGAGTTCATGAAGTCTTTCCTGATACGTTTTATGCTTAAGACCTTCCACCATTCTTGTAGCCCGTCTTTGGACCCGTTTAATTTTGTCAATATCTTTTTGTAGGTGAGGTCTCCAGAACTGAACACAGTATTCCAAATGTGGTCTCACAGCACTCTATATAGCGGGATCACAATCTCCCTCTTCCTGCTTGTTATACCTCTAGCTATGCAGCCACATATTCTGCTCACTTTCCCTACCACCTGATCGCACTGTTCACCCATCTGGTGGAAATGTGAGGTCAACATTTTGCATGGTCTGAAGTTTCTGAACACTCTTAATTGTATTATGGCTGCCGGTATACATGCATACAGTGGCGAAAAGGTTTGCCTATCGCCGCCTTACTCATTTTTTAACCATATTTTTAAAACGAACGGTTTGCAGGAACATAAAAACTCAGGGCATTGAGGGAAATGGGCTGCTACAAGCGCCTGTTTACAAACACCAGAAACCCGAAACAGGTTTTTCTAGCTTTGTGTAACTCCAAGATCCGTCTTTGCTGCAATTTTCTTACCTTCTATATGATATTACAGGAAGTGGGAGCTTTGCCAATGGCTTGGCGGAATTTGTCATAATCGTTGTTTACATCTCGGTCCGGAATTAATTAATTAAATTTTTTTGGGGTAGTTTCTGGAAGATTGTTTAAATTCCTTTCGGAGAAGGTGGCTCCTCTCTACAAAGATCCCCGATCACTTTTATTTGTTTTATTTATTTTAATTTATTTTTTTTCTGCATGGCACTTGCAACTGGTTTAGTTGCTCAATGGCCAAGATTTCCGTCCCTTTCTTCCTGAAGTCTGTTTGAAGTACTGATGAAAGAGAGGGCGGGGTGGGGAAGATTTCCTTATCAAATAAAGCAGATCTGATTAAAAAAACAAATAACAACACACGGACGAGTAAGATCCTTTGCAGAGAGTAAGGGATTGTAATGGAATGAAGCAATTAGGACTCGGATTAAATCGGAGAAAATCAGATTTCTAGACGTGGACTCTGCCCTAATCCCTAACCTAGTTTGTTTTCATTTAGTGTAGCGTTTCTTAACTTTATTTACTTTTTAAAAAAAATTATCTGTGGAGGAAATTTATCTTGCTTGCCCATGGAGACTCAAGGCGGCTGACGGAGACATAAATACGATAGAAGAGATTTCTTTTTTTTCCTTCTCATCACTTCCTGTATTGCCCATTTCCTCCCACTTATGACTGTGCGACTGTAAATTGTTGATTGTATCCTTAAATTTTTTTATTAATATTGATTGTTTCCTCATTGCTTATTTGACCCCTATGACAAACAATCATAAGTAACTATGATTCTTGACAAATGCATCTTTTTCTCTTATGTACGCTGAGAGCATCTGCACCAAAGATAAATTCCTTGTGTGTCCAATCACACTTGGCCAATAAAATTCTATTCTATTCTATTCTATTCTTTCATGTACACTGAGAGCATCTGCACCAAGACAAATTCCTTATGTGTCTAATCACACTTGGCCAATAAAATTCTATTCTATTCTATTCTATTCTATTCTATTCTATTTTATTCGATTCTTTCATGTACACTGAGGGCATATGCACCAAAGATAAATTCCTTGTGTGTGCAATCACACTTGGCCAATTAAGAATTATATTCTATTGATTGGCTGAATATAATTGGACACACATCGAATTTGTCTTCGGCGCATAAGCTTTCAGTGTACATGAGACAAAAAATAAATTCATCAACAATAGCCATAGCATTTAGACTTATATACCACTTCCTAGTGCTTTTACAGCCCTCTCTAAGCGGTTTCCAGAATCAGCCTCTTGCCCCCAACAATCTGGGTCCCTGTTTGACCCACCTCGAAAGGATTGGAAGGCTGAGTCAACCTTGAGCCGGTGGTGAGATTTGAACTGCTGAATTACAGCTAGCAGTTAGCTGAAGTAGCCTGCAGTGCTGCACTCTAACCACTGCGCCACCCCGGCACCCCCAAATCATGAGATACAACATTTGGTGATACATAGGGTACTAAATAAGCGATCAAACTATACTAGGAAACTAAATAAAACAATATAAATCGTAAAGATACAAGCTACAAGGTTATAGTGGGATGAGATTGGTAATAGGAAGGGTGAGAAGAGGAGTAGTAGTAAATAGTTTGACAATGTTGTATGAATTAGTTGTTTAGCAGAGTGATGGCATTCGGGGGAAAAACTGTTCTTATGTCTGTGTCCACTTCTGGAGACTTCACCTACAAAAAGATATTGATAAAATTGAACGGGTCCAAAGACGGGCTACAAGAATGGTGGAAGGTCTTAAGCATAAAACGTATCAGGAAAGACTTCATGAACTCAATCTGTATAGTCTGGAGGACAGAAGGAAAAGGGGGGACATGATCGAAACATTTAAATATGTGAAAAGGTTAAATAAGGTCCAGGAGAGTATTGGAAAGTGAACCCAGGAAGAAGGGGGCACAATCTGAGGTTAGTTGGGGGAAAGATCAGAAGCAACGCGAGAAAATATTATTTTACCGAAAGAGTAGTAGATGCTTGGAACAAACTTCCATCTGACGCGGTTGGTAAATCCATAGTAACTGAATTTAAACATGCCTGGGATAAACATAGATCCATCCTAAGATAAAATACAGGAAATAGTATAAGGGAAGACTAGATGGACCAGGAGGTCTTTTTTTGCTGTCAATGTTCTATGTTTCTATGTTTCTTTTCCCTCCCCTTCCCATTCGCACAGGCCTCATCGAAGCCTCCAGACTTCCGGTAGGTCTGTTGGCAGGTCCTATTGAGAGAGGGATGTTCGATTTTGTACAGGTTGCAAATGGCCAGGTGTCTACGAGGAGTATAAATCCTTCCTTTACCCTTCCTTTACTACACTTGGAACCGAAGAAGCTTTTTGGATGAGAAGCGAAACGCCTTCAAAAGAAAAAAACCAGAAAGTCCCGTTACCTCCTGAAAAAAAAAAAGGCACCTTTAGACATCTGTCCTCTTAAATGTTTGTATTTAACTGAAAATGCCTACGGAGCAAAGTTCAACTAGGATAAAGGGACTTCCTGGGATGGGGCCCCGTTTCCTGTTCTGAACACAGCATGCGAAACAAACCCATGTCAAGGCCAGCACAGTGTGTGAAGGCCTTTTTTGGCAGATGACCTCAAAACTGGCTTGGCTGTAGCAAAGTCCACACCGCAAGGCAGCAACAATCAGTTTTGAATCAGTCGTGACACGTTATTAGGAAGTCCTCGGCATAGGACCGTAATCGAGCATGCCGTTGTAAAGAAGGTCATCGCGTTCCCGGGCCCATTTTTAAAATTTATTTTTGCAGTGGTTGTTAAAGTGAACAACCCGGTCCTCAAGTGAAGCTACCTGTATTTGCAGCAATTATTATTATTATTATTATTATTATTATTATTATTATTATTATTATGTCAGTGCAACTCAGCAAACGAGATCACTACGCTGGATTTTGTATTTCATCACCAGTCGGGCGCTTCCCAAGCACCTAGGACTGCGTGATGTAGCGGCAAATTATGTTTGCTGATCCCAGTAAAGCATTTTGCAATTGACAGATGGAGATTTTGTCAATTCCGATGGTTTTCAAATGTCCGTTGAGATCCTTTGGCACTGCGCCCAGCGTGCCAAGTACCACTGGGACCACTTTCACTGGCTTATGCCAGAGTCGTTGCAGCTCGATTTTTAGATCTTCGTATTTCACTAATTTCTGTAGCTGCTTCTCCTCAATTCTGCTGTCCCCTGGGATTGCGATGTCGATGATCCATACTTTCTTTTTCTCCACAATCAGGATGTCTGGTGTGTTATGCTTCAGAATTCGGTCAGTCTGTAGTCGGAAGTCCCACAGTAGTGTTGCTTGCTCATTTTCGACCACTTTTTTGGGCTTATAATCCCACCAGTTCTTTGCCACTGGGAAATGGTAGTTCCGGCACAAGTTCCAGTGGATCATCTGTGCCACAGCATCATGTCTATACTTGTAGTTAGTCTGTGCAATCTTTTTGCAGCAGCTGAGTATGTGATCGATTGTTTCATCTGTTAGTTGTTGTTGTTGTTGTTATTATTATTATTATTATTATTATTATTATTATTATTATTAATTAGATTTGTATGCTGCCCTTCTCCAAAGACTCTGGGCGGCTTCCAGGATACAAAAGCAACACAACAAATCTAATTAATTAAAAATTACTACTGCCAGAAAGGTTGCACACCTGTAGTGGCAGGATCTTGGGCTGGAGTCAAGAGAGGGATCAGTCTAAAACAGTGATGGCGAAAACTGAAAATTTCTGAAAACTGGTAGGTTAAAAAAAAGGCCCAAATGGGCAAACCGGAGGTTCAGGAAACTGCACTTCCTGTTCGCTGTTGTGCTGTTTTTTGCACTCCGGAGGGTTCAGGGAAGCTTCCTGAAGCTCCTGGGTGCAAAAAACAGCCCAATGGAAAACTGAGAGTTTGGTAAATGCGCTTCTGGTCTGCCCATTGGGCTGTTTTTTGCACTCTGATGCTTCAGGCAGCTTCCTTCAAGGCTCCAGAGTGCAAAAAAACCAGCACAACGGCAAACTGGAAGTGCGTTTTTTCAAATGTCTGATTTGTCCCTTGGGGGACAAGAGAGAATAGAACAGAACATAATGTAGAATAGAAAATAAAATAGAATAGGGAATAGAATAGAAAATAGAATAGAATAGAAAATAGAATAGAAAATAGAATAGAAAATAGAATAGGAATAGAATAGGAATAGAATAGAATAGAATAGAAAACAGAATAGAATAGAATAGAATAGAAAATGGAATAGGGAATAGAATAGAATAGGAATAGAATAGGAATAGAATAGGAATAGAATAGAATAGAAAACAGAATAGAATAGAATAGAAAATAGAATAGAATAAGAATAGAATAGGAATAGAATAGAATAGAATAGAAAATAGACTAGAATAGGAATAGAATAGAAAATAGAATAGAATAGAATAGGAATAGAATAGAAAATAGAATAGGGAATAGAATAGGAATATAATAGAAAATAGAATAGGGAATAGAATAGAATAAGAATAGAATAAGAATAGAATAAGAATAGAATAAGAATAGAATAGAAAATAGAATAGAATAGAATATAATAGAAAATAGAATAGGGAATGAATAGAAAAAAATGGAATTGGAATAGAATAGAGTAGAATAGAATTGGAATAGAATAGAATATAGAAAATAAAATAGAATAGAAAATAGAATATAATAAAATAGAATAGAATAGAAAATAGAATTGGAATTGGAATAGAATAGAATAGAATAGGATTTGGAAGGGACCTTGGATCCAACCCCCTGCTTAGGCAGGAACCACATCAGACAAAAGGTTATCCAACATCTTCTTAAAAACTTCCAGTGTTGAAGCATTCACCACTTCTGGAGGCAAGCTGTTCCACTGATTTAATTGTTCTCACTATCACTAACTTAGTTCTAAGCTGCTTCTCTCCTTGTTTAGTTTCCACCCATTGCTTCTTGCCCTGTGTTCAGGTGCTTTGGAGGATAAGGTAGACCCATTCTTCTGTGTGGCAGCCCCTGAGATATTGAGACAAAAACAGGAGGGAAACTACTTCAACAAAGTAGGAAGTTTGTTGTGTTTAAAGGTGTCCAACCCTTTAAACAAGCTGAACCAGTTTTGCCCTACATCACCTTGACCTGTTCTGGTGTTGCAGAGCCTGTTACGTGTGCCAACCAGACCAGGGTGCATAGCTGCCTCTTTCGCCATAAAGTCAGAACTCCTTGACACATTTGGTAAGATTCCTCTGTGCTTCAGCCATCAGACTGGAAACAAAACACTGCTTTCTCGTCAGCTGTCTCCTTCCAGATCTTGATATAATACCCAGACCAGAGGTGGGGAACCGTGGCTCCTTTATTATGACTTGCAGACTTCAACTCCCAGAATTCCTGAGCCAGCATGGCCGAACTGTGGCCTCTTTATGACTTGTGGACTTCAACTCCCAGAATTCCTGAGCCAGCATGGCCGAACTGTGGCCCCTTTATGACTTGTGGACTTCAACTCCCAGAATTCCTGAGCCAGCATGGCCGAACTGTGGCCCCTTTATGACTTGTGGACTTCAACTCCCAGAATTCCTGAGCCAGCATGGCCGAACTGTGGCCTCTTTATGACTTGTGGACTTCAACTCCCAGAATTCCTGAGCCAGCATGGCCGAACTGTGGCCCCTTTATGACTTGCAGACTTCAACTCCCAGAATTCCTGAGCCAGCATGGCCGAACTGTGGCCCCTTTATGACTTGCGGACTTCAACTCCCAGAATTCCTGAGCCAGCATGGCTGAACTGTGGCCTCTTTATGACTTGTGGACTTCAACTCCCAGAATTCCTGAGCCAGCATGGCCGAACTGTGGCCTCTTTATGATTTGTGGACTTCAACTCCCAGAATTCCTGAGCCCGGCTGTTTCAGAAGGCGACAGCCGGGCGGCAGCACCCAGTGGAGCGCCGTTTTTGCAATTTTTTCTGCAATTGTTTTTTTTTGGCTTGCACGCATTAATCGGTTTTACATTGTTTCCTATGGGAAACATTGTTTCGTCTTATGAACTTTGCCTTACGAACCTCCTCCCGGAACCAATTAAGTTCGTAAGACGAGGTATCACTGTATTTCATTCATTCAGATCTAGGATGTGTTTGTTGAGTGTCCCCTTTAATTTTTTTGAGCAGGGTATATTTTTTCTAATGGCTTCTCAGCGAACTGGCAAAGAGGGAGATTGTTTTTACTGAGTCTGCAAAACTGCTTCCTGAGTCTTTCCCAGATTTCAAATTCTCCGGCTTCTTTCCAGCGTCAGGGCTGGGCCAGGGGAAAAAATATATTTTTGCTGAAATCAGTAAAATGTGGTTAAGAAACACCAGGGGGGGTGGGGGTTATTTACTTGCTTGAGTTAACATCCTGCCTTACGATCGAGAGCTCTAAGAAGCATTCGCATCATGTTCCCTCTTTGGTTGTTTTTGCCGTACCACAGCAACCCTGTGCAGTAGGTTTGAGAGGGAGACTTGGCAACCGTCGTAAATAGGAGCTGGTTGCCAAGAGGCTGAATTCTGACCATGTGGCTGTGGGGGAGGCTGCAATGGTCATTAAGTGTGAAAAAAAGGGTACGGAGTCACTTCCCACCCACTTTCAGTGCGGTTGTAACTTTGAATGGTCACTAAACGGAACGGTTTTATGTTGAGGACAAGCTGCTGGAAAAGGAGAAGAAGATGGATGGATGGACAGATAGATGGATGGATGTTAGGAAGGAAGGAAGGAAGGGGAGGGAAGAAAGGAGGAGGACAGGAAGTATGGGGAAGATGGGAAGGAGGAAGAAAAGGAAATTAAGGAAATGGGAGGGAGGAAACAGAAAGGAAGGAAGAGAGGGGAGGTTGGAAAGGAAAGAAGGAAAGGAAATTAAGAAGGGGTGGGAGGAAGGGAAGAGGAAAAAAGAATGGAATGGAAAGAAGGAGGCAGGCAGGAAGGAAGGGGAGGATGGGAGGAAGGAAATGAAAGTAACGAAAGAAGGGAGGAAGGAAGGATGGGATGGAAGCAACACCCTGCATTTTATTTCAACACCTTTCAGTGCAGATTGGGTGCTTTGGGGTAGAGCTCCATTTTCGCTACCCCACTGAGTTCCCCCGCCGTCCAGGCAGTAGCCCATCCCTGGATGGAAGGAAGGAAAGGATGGGAGGCAGGAAGGAAGATAGGGGAGGATGGGAGGAAGGAAAAGAAAGTAAGGAAAAATGGGAGGGAGAGAGGAAGGGTAGGAGGGAAGGAGGAAGACAGGCCGGGAGAAAGTAAGGAAAGATGGGATGGAGGGAGAAAGGAAAGGGAGGGAAGGAAGGAAGAAAGAGAAAGAAGGAAGGAAGGAGGGTGGGTGGGTGGGAGGGAGGGAGGGAGGGAAGGAAGGAAAGAAGGCAAGAAGGAAGGAAGGAAGGAAGGAGGGAGGGAAGGAAGGAAAGAAGCCAAGAAGGAGGGAGGGAAGGAAGGAAGGAAAGAAGCCAAGAAGGAAGGAAGGAGGGAAGGAAGGAAGGAAGCCAAGAAGGAAGGAGGTAGGGAAGAAAGGAAGGAAAGAAGCCAAGAAGGAGGGAGGGAGGGAAGGAAGGAAGGAAAGAAGCCAAGAAGGAAGGAGGGGGAGGGAGGGAAGGAAGGAAGGAAGGAAAAATAAATATTAATGAATCTGAGAGTGGCTAAAAGTGTATCACTCAAAGCCAGGTTCCAAACTCAGAAAATGCAACTGATCTTTACAAAAGTTATTTTCTCCCCTCCCAGTAGAACCTCTGGCCCAGTAACTTTTCCAAAACACTTAAGCAGGTACAGTTTCTACTCATAGTAACAGATCGCTTACAGAAAAGAGGTAAAGATTTTTGAAACGGGGAAAAACCCCTGTAAAAAATTTGCTGCAAATGTCCCTGCAAAATAAATTGAATCTCGGGGTTTGTTTGTGTGGCCGTCTCCAGTGTGTGTGTGTGTGTGTGTGTGTGTCATTGCAACACTTGGAGGAAATGCTGCTGAAGCAGGAACCGGCTGTTTGGCCACGACAACGTTTTGCAAATGTGCAATTCTAGCCCTCTGAGTGCCTTGGGTTTAAGCTCCGGCCTTTTGAAGAAATTCATAAGTCCGGTGACGTGGCCTGGAATATATTTCCAGAGCTCTCAGTCCTCAGAAAATGTCTCGTTCCTGCTTTTTCTCCATGGAAAATATATCCTGCTTCTGAGAAAGAAGCCCTCATTGTCATCGTTGTTACAGAATTTATCTAGCATATTGGTCAATAGGAAAACCAGGTTTGCACAACGTGGTTGAGACATGGATCAGTTTATTCATTGAAACGAGTCATGGTTGGCTAAGTTGGTATCGTTGTGTAGGCATCGGCTGTGTCCTCTTACCTTGGGCCTCGGGTCTGTGGACATCAACTAACACTTGTGTAGGTGTTATTATGTCTGCTCTGCTCTTGTTGACTCAATTAGGATCAAGGCTAGGACGATTCCTTTCATCGCCCATATATGTTGCCTCTAAGGCAGCAAAGAAATCGTGGCTTCTGTTCACAATGGTGGCTTGATTGGAGTTACATTCCCTGGGGAAAGGGAGGAGGGTTGCATTTCTACCTGTTTCTGTTTGTCTGAATGTCCGCCTGTCCATCTGTCCATCCATCCACCCCCCCCCACCCCATGGAGGCTTCTCCTTGCCTTTTCCGGCTCTGTTTCCTCCCCGGAGATTCTTAGAGAGGCCCCACAGAGGCTTTTCCCCACCTTTTGTGGCCCTGTTTCTTCCCAGGAGATTCCTAGAGAGGCACCACAGAGGCTTCTCCCTGCCTTTTCCGGCCCTGTTTCCTCCCAGGAGATTCCTAGAGAGGCCCCACGGAGGCTTCTCCCTGCCTTTTCTGGCCCTGTTTCTTACCAGGACATTCCTAGAGAGGCCCCACAAATGCTTCTCCCTGCCTTTTCTGACCTTGTTTCCTCCCAGGAGATTCCTAGAGAGGCCCCACAGAGGCTTCTCCCTGCCTTTTCCGGCCCTGTTTCCTCCCAGGAGATTCCTAGAGAGGCCCCACGGAGGCTTCTCCCTGACTTTTCTGGCCCTGTTTCTTACCAGGACATTCCTAGAGAGGCCCCACAAATGCTTCTCCCTGCCTTTTCTGGCCCTGTTTCCTCCCAGGAGATTCCTAGAGAGGACCCATGGAGGCTTCTCCCTGCCTTTTCTGGCCCTGTTTCCTCCCAGGAGATTCCTAGAGAGGCTCCACAGAGGCTTCTCCCTGCCTTTTTCAGCCCTGTTTCCTCCCAGGAGATTTCTACAGAGGCCCAACAGAGGCTTCTCTCTGCCTTTTCCGGCCCTGTTTCTTCCCAGGAGATTCCTAGAGAGGCCCCACGTAGGCTTCTTCATGCCTTTTCCGGCCCTGTTTTCCCCCAGGAGATTCCTAGAGAGGCCCCACGGAGGCTTCTCCCTGCCTTTTCTGGCCCTGTTTCTTCCCAGGACATTCCTAGAGAGGCCCCAGAAATGCTTCTCCCTGCCTTTTCTGGCCCTGTTTCCTCCCAGGAGATTCCTAGAGAGGCCTCACAGAGGCTTCTCCCTGCCTTTTTCAGCCCTGTTTCCTCCCAGGAGATTTCTACAGAGGCCCAACAGAGGCTTCTCTCTGCCTTTTCCGGCCCTGTTTCTTCCCAGGAGATTCCTAGAGAGGCCCCACGTAGGCTTCTTCCTGCCTTTTCCGGCCCTGTTTTCCCCCAGGAGATTCCTAGAGAGGCCTCACAGAGGCTTCTCCCTGCTTTTTCCGGCCCTGTTTCCTCCCAGGAGATTCCTAGAGAGGACCCACGGAGGCTTCTCCCTGCCTTTTCCGGCCCTGTTTCCCCCCAGGAGATTCCTAGATAGGCCTCACAGAGGCTTCTCCCTGCTTTTTCCGGCCCTGTTTCCTCCCAGGAGATTCCTAGAGAGGACCCACGGAGGCTTCTCCCTGCCTTTTCCGGTCACAGTTTCGGAGGCTCAGGTTTGTAAGTCGAAAATGGTTCTTAAGAATCCTTATCTAGAAAGGTTCGTAAGTAGAGGTGTTCTTAGGTAGAGGTACCACTGCATATGAATAAACGAACAGTAAGTCGAGGACTACCAATAAATTGCCTGGCTCTACAAGTGGCATTAAAAAGCCGCTTTAAAAGGCGATTCGTTCAATTTTTCTTCTTTGGAAACCGAGCCCGTCGTGAAGCTCTTCACTTTGACACGGCCTGTTCTCCATAAAGAGGCATCGTCTCCTCACGCCGTTTCCTTCTGCCTGTGCCGTTGAATCGCAAACTCATCACTTTCTGAAATTGTCTCTTGTTGACAGGAAGAAGGGAAGGAAATGGAAAGGATGTGAGCTGTGGGGAAGAGATTTGGCCTTTAATCCCTAAAACCTCAGAGCCGGAGACTCAGCTGTTTGGCTTGCTGGGAATCCCACCTGAAAATTGCAATTTATTTTCTATTACCGTATTTTTCGGGCTATAAGACGCACCGGAGTATAAGACGCTCCAAGATTTTGAAAGAGTTAAACAAACAAACAGATCACAAAATCACTTTACGGGCCTCCCAAACTCTCTGCACGCCCGATTTTTTTGGTGAAAAACGGGCCCGTTTTTCGCCTCTCAAACCTCCCATGTGTCATGTTTTTGCCCTCTCCGGCCCCCAGGAGACTTTGTATGTCTTATACTCCAAAAAATACAGTAATTGCAATTGCAATTAATAGCAATTGCACTTAGACTTATATACCCCTTCACAGTGCTTTTCCAGCCCTCTCTAAGCGGTTTACAGAAATCGGCTGCCAATAATCTGGGTCCTCATTTTCCCAACCTCGGAAGGATGGAAGAACGAGTCAATCTTGAGCCGGTGAGACTTGAACTGCTGGCAGTGGGCAGAATTATCCTGCAATACTGCATTCCACATCATGTCTCTTAAGGAAGAGAGAGAGAGAGATGATAGATAATATAGATAGGAAAGAGGGGAAAAAAGATTGTAGATAAAGAGAAAGAGAGAGAGGGAGAGAAATTGTGGATGTATAGATGGAAGAATAGATGTGTAGATATAGTGATAAAAGAGAGAGAGATGGATGGATGGATGGATAGACAGACAGACAGACAGAGATGATAGGTAGGTAGGTAGGTAGGTAGGTAGGTAGGTAGATAGATAGATAGATAGATAGATAGATAGATAGATAGATAGATAGATATGATAGAATAGAAAGATAGTGTTGTGGTTAGCTCTGGCCCAGCTCCTGCCCTAAGGAATGTGCAGGTGGATGTGGGGGAGACACCCACATGCCGCAGGCCTGTTTTGCTCCCGATGGAATCTGCCGATGAAGCCTCCTCTGACCAAGGCAGCATGAGTGACAGGGAAGAGGGGAGTTTGGCAGACATCCCAGGAGGAGATCAATCATCTGTATCATCTTTGGATTCTGAACAAGAATTAATGACACATCCACGCATGCGTAGAGTGATGCATAGGAGACAACAACTGAAGGATTATTAGAAGAGAAAATGAGGCCACCTGTGTTTGGGTGGGGCTCCAGTAATTAGGGCTGCTGCTATAAATACCAGCATGTGGGTTTGGCCGTTGTGAAAGAGTATCTGATTGCAGTTCATCAGGAATCCTGGGTTGCTGGTTTCTGGACTTTGCTTGTTGATTTTTCACGCCTTTGAAAACAAAGCAGAGCAACTTGTGTGTGTGTGTGTGTGTGTGTGTGTGTGTGTGACTTCGTTGGAAGAAGAAGGGGTGTGAAGTTTCTTCACAGCTGCTAGCTAAGTACTTAATGACTGCTTAAGGTTAATTGTACTACCCGGTTGTTTGGGGATGAGTGCTCTTTGCAATACAAAAAGAGTGCTTAGTTTATTTTGACTTTTGGGATAAAGAACATTGTTTTGAATTTTCAAACGTGTGTGTGTCTGACATTTGTTCCCTTGAATTTTCAGGAGGCTCCTACTAGAGAGCCCGGCGGAACAAATAGATTGATAGATAGATTGATAGATTGATATAGATAGGTAGAGTTAGAGTGTAGATAAGAGAAGAGGAGGCTAGAAGGAAGGTAGGGGAGGAAGGGGAAGAGGGAAGAGGGAAGAGAGGGAGATGGAGGGAGTGGCATGAAGTATTAAGGGAAAACAGGCAACAAAATTGTAAAAGGTGGGGATTTTTTTGTTTAATTGGATAGTAATGTATAACTATGTAAAATATGACATGATTATGTGTTGACGTGATTATGTTATACGTATATGTGTTGATGTATATGTGGAGAGTGTTTAAAAAAAATTACCCTCCCCCCTGCAAAAAAATTACATCATCGCTGAAAAAAGTCGACTTGGAAGCATTTTTCAGACTTACAATCAGTGCAGCCTGTCCGGTGGTCACATGATCAAAAGTCATATACTTGGCCATTGACTCATAAATATGATGGTTTCGGTGTCCCAGGGGGCCAGTGGCAACCTTCTAAAAATGAAAAAGCCCCCCAAAATATAAAAAATTGGAGAAACCAGAATCATTTCAATAACTGTGTTAACTAACTTTGCAATTGCAATGACCGGACTAAGGACACTAGACAGAGGAATATCTGGTAGGTGGACTTCTCCCCTCCCCTATTTTCCTCTCCTAAAACTAAAGTGCGTGTTATATTTCTGTGCTTATACTCGGAAAAATACGGTATATTACGAGCATCCTGAAAAAAATCGTGCTAGGGCTTATTTTACAGCTGGGTCTTATTTTGGGGGAAAACAGGTCAATAGATGTTTTTCCCCAGGGGGTTTGATCAGAAAAAAAGTTGAGACGATCACACAAAGCCGCAGACTCACATAGACAAAAAAAAAAAAAGCTGAATAAAATGTGTTCCCTAGCAACATCCCAGCAACGTTTCTTGCCAACGACCCCGCTAAAGACTTCGGACCAGGCGAAAAGGGCTATTTAATACCCGTAGCAACTGCAAAAAAGACTCCGTGGGGGAAATTCGATTGTTGTGCCAATCTCAGCGGCCGAGGAGACGGCAGTAACCTTTGCTATGCCGGTGGGGGAACAAAAGGGAATTTCACTCTGGTTTCGTTTGTCCACCGTTTTCCACACATATGTCACGAAGCCACACTCCCTGGCCCATTATACGGTACAGGGAGTCCTCGACGTAGGACCACAAACCGAGCCCAAAATTTCTGTTTGCATAAGTGAGATGTTTTGCTAGGTTGAGGTTTTTTTTCTGCACCGCAGTTGGAAAATTAGTTAGTTAACACCAGGAGACTGTGAGTTCTAGCCTCAGCCAGCCGGGTATCTTTGAGCCAATCGCCAGGAGACAGCGAGTTCTAGTCCCACTTTAGGCATGAAAGCTGGCTTGGTGGCTTTGGGCCAATTACTAGGAGACTGTGAGTTCTAGTCCCACTTTAGGCATGAAAGCTGGCTTGGTGGCTTTGGCCCAATCACCAGGAGACTGTGAGTTCTAGATTTGCCTTAGACATGAAAACCGGCTGGGCGACTTTGGCCCAATCACCAGGAGACTGTGAGTTCTAGTTTTGCCTTAGACATGGAAACCGGCTGGGCGACTTTGGCCCAATCACCAGGAGACTGTGAGTTCTAGTTTTGCCTTAGACATGGAAACCGACTGGGCGACTTTGGCCCAATCACCAGGAGACTGTGAGTTCTAATTTTGCCTTAGGCCTGAAAATGGGCTGGGTGACTTTGGGCCAAACACTATCAGTCTATGAGTTTAGTTCTTCTTTAGGCATGAAAAGGGGGGACATGATCGAAACATTTAAATATGTCAAAGGGTTAAATAAGATTCAGGAGGGAAGTGTTTTTAATAGGAAAGTGAACACAAGAACAAGGGGACACAATCTGAGGTTAGTTGGGGGAAAGATCAAAAGCAACGTGAGAAAATATTTCACTGAAAGAGTAGTAGATGCTTGGAACAAACTTCCAGCAGACGTGGTTGGTGAATCCACAGTAAACTGAATTTAAACATGCCTGGGATAAACATAGATCCATCCTAAGATAAAACACAGGAAATAGTATAAGGACAGACTAGATGGACCAAGAGGTCTTTTTCTGCCGTCAGTCTTCTATGTTTCTATGAAAATGGGCTGGGTGACCTTGGGCCAATCACCAGGAGACGGCGAGTTCTAGTCCCACTTTAGGCATGAAAGCCGTCTGGGTGCCTTTAAGCCAATCCCCGTCTCTCAGCCCAACCCATCTCGCAGGGTTGTTGTGTGGAAAAACCAAAGGAGGCAAGCGTATTACGCATGTTCGCTTCTTGGAGTCCCTTCTAAAGTAACAAAGGCCGAGGGAAAAAAACCTAATAAGATGCTGCTGGATACTGTAGCCATTATAATTTAATTTATGAAATTTGTAAGCCGGCCACCTCCTTACGGACTCTGGATGGTGAACATTTTAGACTTATATACCGCTTCACAGTACTTTGCAGTAGTGAGCCAACCTTGAGACTACATGTTCTGTCGGGCTCTCTGGTAGAATCCTCCCAAAAATTCACAGGTACAAATTTCAGACACACACACGTTTGAAAATTCAAAACAATGTTCTTTATTATGAAAATTCACTTAACCTAAGCCCTCTTTTGGTATAGCAAAGAGCACTGGTCTCCAAACAAACTGGTAATTTGTACAAGTCCCTTATCAGTTCTGTGATACTTAGCTTGCAGCTGTGAGGTAATTCACAGTCCTTCTTCTTTCACAAAGTGAAACACACTTTGCTCTGGTTTAGTTTCAAAGCGGGGAAAAAGCAGCACACAAAAGGTCAAAGTCAGCAAAGCAGGCACGAAACATAACGATCAGATAATTCTCCACAATGGCCAAACCCACAGGCTGCTATTTATAGCAGCCTCACTAATGACCACAGCCCCACCCAACCACAGGTGGCCTCATTTTCTTTGATAATAATCTCTCAGTTGTTGTTGCCTATGCATCGCTCTCTGCATGCGTGGCTGTATCATTAACTCTTGTTCCGAATCCAAGGAGGAGCTACATAATTGATCTCCTTCTGAGCTGTCTGCCACACTCTCCTCCTCCCTGTCACTCATGTCTTCTTGGTCAGAGGAGCCTTCATCAGCAGATTCCACCCGGGGCAAAACAGGCCTGCAGCATGTGGATGTCTCCCCCACATCCACAGTCCTTGGGGCAGGAGCTGGGCCAGAGATAACCACAACACTGTGGAGATTCATCTACAAAAAGATATTGACAAAATTGAACGGGTCCAAAGATGGGCTACAAGAATGGTGGAAGGTCTTAAGCATAAAACGTATCAGGAAAGACTTCATGAACTCCATCTGTATAGTCTGGAGGACAGAAGGAAAAGGGGGGACATGATCGAAACATTTAAATATGTTAAAGGGTTAAATAAGGTTCAGGAGGGAAGTGTTTTTAATAGGAAAGTGAACACAAGAACAAGGGGACACAATCTGAACTTAGTTGGGGGAAAGATCAAAAGCAACATGAGAAAATATTATTTTACTGAAAGAGTAGTAGATCCTTGGAACAAACTTCCAGCAGATGTGGTTGGTAAATCCACAGGAACTGAATTTGAACATGCCTGGGATAAACATAGATCCATCCTAAGATAAAATACAGGAAATAGTATAAGGGCAGACTAGATGGACCAGGAGGTCTTTTTCTGCCGTCAGACTTCTATGTTTCTATGTTTCTTGCACTACTGCACTCTAACCACTGTGCCACAAAGGCAAAACACATTACCTCCTCCCCTGCTCCATAAGTGGAATCCGGAGCAAGTATCGGCAGCAAGGCTTAGCTAAAATTATGGGGTGATAGTCTCAACACCGGTTTTTCCTGCATTGGTGAAGCAACTGAGCCTCTGGGTTTTTCCCGCAGCCTCCGTTCCAGAGATGCTAGAAGTCCAACCTTTGGCCTCCCTCCAAGTGGTGGTTTATTTCCCCTGAGATCTTGGCTGGACCGGGGAGTCCTTCTCTTAGCCTAGTCCTCCCCCCTCCATCCACCGCCACCTTCTCGGATCCCTGAGCTCTCAAGAAAAACCTACCAACGCTTAATAATTACTATTGTGTCCGTATTAGAAGGTCCGTTAAGACTCGCAGAGGTCTCCAAACTTTGCAACTTTAAGACTTGTGGACTTCAACTCCCAGAATTCTGGGAGTTGAAGTCCACAAGTCTTAAAGTTGCCAAGGTTGGAGACCCCTGGTCAAGAGGGAAAAATGAATAGGTTTTTATGCTTATTATTGTTTTTGTTATTGTTTGTTTGTTTACTTACTTACTTACTTACTTACTTACTTTTACTTACTTACTTACTTACTTACTTACTTACTTACTTACTTACTTACTTACTTATTGGATTTGTATGCCACCCCTCTCCAGAGACTCGGGGCGGCTAACGGCAATAATAAAACAGCATATAATAATAATCCAATACTAAAAACAATTAAAAACCATTAGTATAAAAAAAACAAACATACACACAGACATACCATGCATAAAATTATAAAGGCCTAGGGGGAAAGGGAATCTCAGTTCCCCCATGCCTGGCGGCAGAGGTGGGTTTTAAGTAGCTTACGAAAGGCAAGGAGGGTGGGGGCAATTCTAATCTCTGGGGGGAGTTGGTTCTAGAGGGCCGGGGCCGCCACAGAGAAGGCTCTTCCCCTGGGTCCCACCAAGCGGCATTGTTTAGTTGACGGGACCCGGAGAAGACTCACTCTGTGGGACCCAACTGGTGGCTGGGATTCGTGCGGCAGAAGGCGGTCCCTGAGATAATTGTTGTAAGAGTAGAGAATTAACATCCATGTAATGAATGCTGTAAATTCTGATTGCACAAGAGAATCGATTAGAATTCTTCATTGGCCAAGTGTGATTGGACACAGAAGGAATTTGCCTTGGTGAACTTGCTCTTAGTGTACATAAAGGAAAAGAGACATTTGTCAAGAATCATGAGGCGCAACACTTAATGATTGTCATAGGGTACAAATAAGCAATCAGGAAATCAATAGTAATAAAAAAAGGATATAAGCAACAAGTCATACAGTCATAAGTGGGAGGAAATGAGTGATAGGAATGATGGGAAAAAGCTAGTAGTAATAGTAGTGCAGACTTAGTAAATAGTTTGACAATGTTGAGGGAATTATTTGTTTAGCAGAGCGATGGCGTTCAGGAAAAAACTGTTCTTGTGTCTACTTGTCTTGAGGCGTGCAGTGCTCTGTAGCAATTTTGAGGGTAGGAGTTGAAACAGTTTCTGCTTATTACTGAAAGAGTAGTAGATGCTTGGAACAAACTTCCAGCAGACGTGGTCGATAAATCCACAGGAACTGAATTTAAACATGCCTGGGATAAACATAGATCCATCCTAAGATAAAATACAGGAAAGGGGCGGCATAAAAATCTAATAAAATAAATAAATAAATAATAAATAAATATTATAAGTGCAGACTAGATGGACCAGGAGGTCTTTTCCTGCCGTCAATCTTCTATGTTTCTTTATTCTAAGATTATAGGATTAACATCCATTTAATGAATACTGTAAATTCTGATTGCACAAGAGATATTGGAACCATGGAAGATGAAAATAGAAACAAAGAAACATAGAAGATTGACAGCAGAGAAAGACCTCACGGTCCATCTAGTCTGCCCTTATACTATTTCTTGTATTTTATCTTAGGATGGATATATGTTTATCCCAGGCATGTTTAAATTCAGTTACTGTGGATTTACCGACCACATCTGCTGGAAATTTGTTCCAAGCATCTACTATTCTTTCAGTAAAATATTTTCTCACATTGCTTCTGATCTTTCCCCCAACTAACTTCAGATTGTGTCCCCTTGTTCTTGTGTTCACTTTCCTATTAAAAACACTTCCCTCCTGGACCTTATTTAACCCTTGAACATATTTAAATGTTTTGATCATGTCCCCCCTTTTCCTTCTGTCCTCCAGACCAGTGATTTTCAACCTTTTTTGAGCCGTGGCACATTTGAAACCCTGGGGCATATTGAGCACGTGTGTGTGTGTGTGTGTGTGCTAAAAAATGTTTGGACAAAAAAATTCTCTCTCTCTTCCTCCCTTTTGCTTTATTTCTCTCTCTCTCTCTCTCCCTTCCTTTCTTTCTCTCTCCATCCCTCTTTCTTTCTTTCTTTCTTTCTTTCTTTCTTTCTTTCTTTCTTTCTTTCTTTCTTTCTTTCTTTCTTTCTTTCTTTCTTTCTTTCTTTCTTTCTTTCTTTCTTTCTTTCAGATTGAGTTCATTAAGTCTTTCCTGATCAGTTTTATGCTTAAGACCTTCCACCATTCTTGTAGCCCGTCTTTGGATGTTTAAATGTTTAAATTAAAAAAAAAATTAAATGGAAAAGAAAAGAAAACCGGCCAGCCAAGGCTTGTGGGCGCACAAAGGGCTTCAGAGAGGGGCAAAGGATCCTCTTTGGCAAAGGCGGCTGGCAGGCCGGCAGAAGTGGCTGGAATGGGGGAGGAGGGGGAGGGGGCTGTATGCGTTTCCCCCTTGACACACTTGGACCCGTCCCCAGCCTGAGGAGCTGGGGAGAACGTGCCAAAAAAAAAAAATTGTTTCCAGAAAGGAAAGCCACAAAAGATGAGTGGGAGTTCAGATTAGCTTTGCGTTGCAACGCAATCGATTGTGCTTCATTGCATTGCACCCAATTGCACTGTGTTGCAAGGCAACCGGTTGTGTTGCATCGCAACGCAATCGATTGTGCTGCATTGCATTGCAACCAATTGCGTTGTGTTGCAAGGCAACCGGTTGTGTTGCATCGCAACGCAATCGATTGTGCTTCATTGCATTGCAACCAATTGCGTTGTGTTGCAAGGCAACTGGTTGTGTTGCATCGTAACGCAACCAATTGTGCTGCATTGCATTGCAACCAATTGCGTTGTGTTGCAAGGCAACCGGTTGTGTTGCATCGTAACGCAACTAATTGTGCTGCATTGCATTGCAACCAATTGCGTTGTGTTGCGTTGCAACCCATTCGATTGCATTGTGCTGCATTTCAACAAATCCCTTTGTGTTGGTTTGCGTTGCGTTGCAACCAATTCCATTGTTTTGCATTGCATTGCAACCAGTTTATTTATTTATTGGATTTGTATGCCGCCCCTCTCCGTGGTCTCGGGGCGGCTAACAACAGTAATAAAGACAGCATGTAACAACCCAATACTAAAACAACTAAAAAACCCTTATTATAAAACCAAACATACATACAAACATACCATGCATAAAATTGTATAGTCCTGGGGGGAAAGGGAATCTCAATTCCCCCATGCCTGACGACAGAGGTGGGTTTTAAGGAGCTTACGAAAAGCAAGGAGGGTGGGGGCAATTCTAATCTCTGGGGGGAGTTGGTTCCAGAGGGCCGGGGCTGCCACAGAGAAGGCTCTTCCCCTGGGTCCCACCAAACGACATTGTTTAGTTAAGTTCTGGAGAAGGGCAGCTAGAAATCAAAATAATTAATAAGCAAACAAACAAACTGCATTGCATTGCAGCCAATCACATTGCATTGTAATGCATGGCATGACATGGCAACTGTGAATCTTGCATTCATAACATTTTCTCACCCCCCCCCCCCCACACACTCCCCCTGTATTGTTTGCAGCCTGGATCCCAAATTGTTGCATCTTCTTCATCGAGACGTGCCGGGCCTTGTGGTTAAGCCGGCTGGGAACCGGTGGCGCCTCGGCCTCAATTCACGTCATGTTCACCCTTCAAGGATCCCACGACCGGCCGTTGCGTAGTTGGTGTGTGTGTGTGTGTGTGTTCAGAAGCTTTTGTCTGTCTCTCTGCGGCATCCACACTCACCGTGTTGTGGTTTTTTGGTTGTGTTCCACTCTGCAACTCAAGGTCGAAAGTGTTGCAAGAAGGGGGGGGAAAAGCCAGATTAACTTAACAAGAGTTGGAAGGGACCTTGTGAGGTCATCTAGTTCAGTGTTTCCCAACCTTGGCAACTTGAAGATATCTGGACTTCAACTTCCAGAATTCCCCAGCCAGCATTCGCTGGCTGGGGAATTCTGGGATTTGAAGTCCAAATATCTTAAAGTTGCCAAGGTTGGGAAACACTGATCTAGTTCAACCTCTCACCCATGCAGGTGACCCTACCCCATTCCTGATAGGTGGCAGTGCAGCCTTTTCTTGAAAGTCTCCAGCGGTGAAGCTCCCACAACATCCGAAGGCAACTTATATGGGTTGATTGTTCTCACTCTCAGTACGTTCCTCCTTATTTCCAGGTTGAATCTCTCCTTGATTAGTTTCCATCCATTGTTCCTTGTCTGGCCTTTGGGTGCTTTGGAAAATAGCCTGATCTCCTCCTCTCTGTGGCAGCTCCTCAAATATTGAGGGATAGAGGGATATTGAGGGATATTGAGGGATGATGATGATGATGATGATGATGATGATGATTATTATTATTATTATTATTATTATTATTATTATTAGTGGGGATTTGAGACACCTTTCCCCCAGGCTTATTATAATTTATGTTTGGTATGTATGTGCTGTTTGGTTTTTAATTATGGTAGGGATTTTAGTTTCTTCTTAATATTAGATTTGTCCCTGTATAATACTGTATTGTTTTTTATTGTTTGTTGTGAGCCGCCCCGAGTCTTCGGAGAGGGGCGGCATACAAATCTAATAAATAATAATAATAATAATAATAATAACAACAACAACAATTATTATTATTATTATATTTATTTTATTTATTTGTTTTGTCCAATACATAATGAAGAGGATAGACATGAAGTATTATATATAAAGAAAAGATATAAAAGTAGAGGAGAAGATATATGAAACAAAGAAAAGATATATGATATATGAGATAAGGAGAGACAATTGGACAGGGGACGAAAGGCAGGCTAGTGCACTTATGTACACCCCTTACTGACCTCTTAGGAACCTGGAGAGGTCAATCGTGGAGAGTCTAAGGGAGAAATGTTGGGGGTTAGGGATTGACACTACTGACTCCGGTAATGAGTCCCACGCTTCAACAACTCGGTTGCTAAAGTCATATTTTTTACAGTCAAACTTGGAGCGATTAATATTAAGTTTGAATCTGTTGCGTGCTCTTGTGTTGTTGCGGTTGAAGCTGAAGTAGTCATTGACAGGCAGGACGTTGCAAAATATGATTTTGTGGGCAATACTTAGATCGTGTTTTAGGCGTCGTATTTATTAGATTTGTATGCTGCCCCTCTCCGAAGACTTGGATAGAGCCAGGGTGCCGCTATATTCTTATTATTCTACTCCACTCCATTCTATGCTATTCTTATTACTCTACCCTAACTATTCTTCCCTACCCTACTCTACCCTACCCTAATCTACTCCACTCCATTCCACTCCACTCCACTCCACTCTACTCTACTCTACTCTTATTACTCTACTCTACTCTCTTTTTTTTTTTAGAAAAAGTTTTTTATTACATATATACACATTTACACAAACAAAATGAATGGTACTGTATACATCGTAAATTGAAACAATGCCAAATCAACACATATCAACGAACAAGACAAACAAACAAAAAAAGAACATAAATAATTCTTATAATATAGTTACTTATTTAAGTACATTAAACAATAATAACAAAACCTACTCTACTCTACTCTTATTACTCTACTCTACTCTTAGAGCCGGGTTGGCGCAATGGTTAGAGTGCAGCACTGTAGGCTACTTCGGCTAACTGCTAGCTGTAGTTCAGCAGTTCAAATCTCACCACTGGCTCAAGGTTGACTCAGTCTTCCATCCTTCCGAGGTTGGTCAAATGAGGACCCAGATTGTTGGGGGCCAGAGGCTGATTCTGTAAATCACTTAGAGAGGGCTGTAAAAGCACTGTGAACTATAAATGTCATTGCTTTTGCTATTGAAAGATAGAAACATAGAACATTGAGGGTATTAAAAACACTTCCCTCCTGAACCTTATTTAACACTTTAAACATATTTAAATGTTTTGATCATGTCCCCCCTTTTCCTTCTGTCCTCCAGACTATATAGATTGAGTTCATTAAGTCTTTGCTGATACGTTTTATGCTTAAGACCTTCCACCATTTTTGTAACCCGTCTTTGGACCCGTTCAATTTTGTCAATATCTTTTTGTAGGTGAGGTCTCCAGAACTGAACACAGTATTCCACATGGGGTCTCACCAGCACTCTATATAGCGGGATCACAATCTCCTTCTTCTTGCTTGTTATACTTCTAGCTATGCAGCCAAGCATTCTACTTGCTTTCTCTACCGCCTGACTGCACTGTTGACCCATTTTGAGACGGTCACAAATCACTACCTCTTCTGAAGTTTTTGCTAGCACAGAACTGCCAATACAATATTCAGATTGAGGATTCCTTTTGCCCAAGTGCATTACAGTATTTTACATTTGGAAACATTAAACTGCAGTTTCCATTGCTTTGACCACTTATCTAGTAAAGCTAAATCATTTGCCATATTACAGATGCCTCCAGGAACATCAACCCTATTGCACACTTTAGAGTCATCGGCAAATAGGCAAACCTTCCCTACCAAACCTTCCACTATGTCACTCACAAACATATTAAAAAGAATAGGACCCAGAACAGACCCTTGTGGCACACCGCTTGTAACCTGACTCTGCTCAGAATACTCGCCATTAACAACAACCCTCTGATGTCTATGCTTCAGCCAACTGCAAATCCACTGAACTATCCAGGGATTAAGTCCAATCTTCACTAATTTATCTATTAGCTCTTTATGTGGAACCGTATCAAAGACTTTGCTGAAGTCCAGATAGGCAATATCCGTTGTAAGTCGAGGACTAGCTGTACTTATTTTCATCCCGTTCCCTTCTTTTCTTATGCTGGGATATTTAGCTCAAGGCTAAAAAGAAAAAGAAAAGAAATCCATGCACCCAGCTGAGCTCAGAAGGCTGGCTTTTATTTTGCGGTATCATGCACACTGCGTGCACAAACGATTCATTTGTTAAACCATCGATACAAACGTCCTTTGTGATAATAGTTGGGGTTGTGTACCGTACAGTGTGTGTTTTGGAGGAGTCACATGGAGCAAGAGGCTTCTCGGGTGTGACTCCGGTTAAGCCGAGGAAAAACGTTGATAATTTCTCGGCTTGATGGTTGAGAAGGCAGCCTGCAAGTTTCGTAGGTTATAATAATTCATTGTCGAAGTTGTGGGTGCGCCAACAGTGGAGGTTCTCTGAAATGGTTTTATTTATTTATTTATTTATTTATTTATTCTATCTATCTATCTATCTATCTATCTATCTATCTATCTATCTATCTATCTATCTATCTATCTATCACCAGGTGAGACTTCCAAAACTATGCAAAATTAGATTTTATAGTGAAATACTGTATATCATGCATAACTTAAAAGGGGAGAATGAGACCTCTCATTTTTTTTACTGACCATTTATTTACTTTTTAATACTGTATTTTTCTTTTTATTTATTTTATTTATTTATTTATTTATTAGATTTGTATGCCGCCCCTCTCCGTAGACTCGGGGCGGCTAACAACAGTAATAAAAACAGCATATAAACAATCCAATATTAAAACAGTTAAAAACCCTTATTATAAAACCAAACATACATACAGACATACCATGCATGAAATTGTAAAGGCCTAGGGGGAAAGAGTATCTCAGTTCCCCCATGCCTGGCGGCAGAGGTGGGTTTTAAGAAGCTTACAAAAGGCAAGGAGGGTGGGGACAATTCTAATCTCTGGGGGGGGGGGAGCTGTTTCCATAGGGCCGGGGCCGCCACAGAGAAGGCTCTTTCCCTTGGTCCCGCCAAGCAACATTATTTAGTTGACGGGACCCGGAGAAGACCCACTCTGTGGGACCTAACTGGTTGCTGGGATTCGTGCAGCAGAAGGCGGTCCCTGAGATAATATAGGGCTATTATAATGTAGGTTTATAGGGCTTCCTGCCTAAGCAGGGGGGTTGGAGTAGATGACCTCGAGTCCAGAGGTCTTCTGGTCCACTTTTGATCTCTCTGCCAAACTCCATGGTACCATGGTATAAAAATGATGTTGAGACTCTAGAAAGAGTACAAGGAAGAGCAACTAAAGTGATTAGGATTAGGATTAGGAATAGAATAGAATAGAAATAGGGTAGGATAGGAAAGGATAGGACTACAATACAATATTGGAATGAAGAATAGAAATAGAAATAATAGAATAGAATAGAATAGAATATTAGAATGAAGAACAGAACAGAACATTAAATGTACATTTATTTATTTATTTATTTTATTTATTTATTGGATTTGTATGCCGCCCCTCTCCGTGGACTCGGGGTGGCTAACAACAGTGATAAAAACAGCATGTAGCAATCCAATAATAAAACAACTAAAAAAACCCATTATTATAAAAATCAGACATACATACAGACATACCATGCATAAAATTGTAGAGGCCTAGGGGGAAAGTGTATCTCAGTTCCCCCATGCCTGGCGGCACAGGTGGCTTTTAAGAAGCTTACGAAAGGCAAGGAGGGTGGGGGGCAATTCTGATCTCTGGGGGGAGTTGGTTCCAGAGGGCCGGGGCCACTACAGAGAAGGCTCTTCCCCTGGGTCCCGCCAAACGACACTGTTTGGTTGACGGGACCCGGAGAAGGTCAACTCTGTGGCACCTTATCGGCTGCTGGGATTCGTGCAGCAGAAGGCGGTCCCTGAGATAATCTGGTCCGGTGCCATGAAGGTCATAGGTTATAGGTCATAACCAACACTTTGAATTGTGACCGGAAACTTATCACTAAAATGATAAGAATTAGGAATAGAATAGAAATAGGATGGGATAGGAAAGGATAGGAATACAATAGAATATTGGAATGTAGAATAGGATAGGTGAGGATAGGATAGGAAAGGATAGGATTACAATAGAATATTGGAATGAAGAGTCGAAATGGAAGTTGAATAGGATAGGATAGGATAGGAATACAATAGAACATTAGAATGAAGAATAGAACAGAACAGAACAAAGTCCCTTCCAACTCTTTTATTCTGTTAAAAACATAGAAAATTGAACCAATGATCCATGGTCTATCTTTTGAGTTTTTGGTGTGGTTTCTTTTGCTTTATAATTTTTAATAATTTTTAAAAAAAACTTTGCAGGCTGACAAACCTGTGTTCATCCCAAACATGTTTTAACCCATCCTTATTTCTGCTTATTAGTATTAATCCCCTTATAATGAAATCCTATTTTATGGTTGGTTTCACAGCCAGCCAGATGTTTAGATTGGATCTAGTCTTCCCCAAGGGCCTGCGGTAGGCAGATGTTGTTATTTGATGGTGTTAGAGGTATCGTCGCAGATGGTCAGCTATTTTGAGCCAAGTTGCCTTTTGCAATTGACAGTGAATCTGTCAATGACTATCTATCTATCTATCTATCTATCTATCTATCTATCTATCTATCTATCTATCTATCTTTCTATCTATCTATCTATCTATCTATCTATCTATCTATCATCTATCCATCCATCCATCCGCCCGTCTGTCTGTCTATCCATCCATCCATCCATCCATCCATCTATCATCTGTCTGTCTCTCTCTCTCCATCCATCCATCCATCCATCCATCCATCCATCCATCCATCCATCTATCTGTCTGACTTCTGTGCTGCCCCTCTCCGAGGACTCGGGGTGGCTCACAATATATAGTGACAGCACCAGTGGCTTTATCATTTTCGCTAACCCTGTATGTATTTCTGTCCCAATTTTTTTTGGCCTTTGGGCTAGCAAAGATGCTTAAGGACATGTGCGCCAAATGTTGGAAATGCAATCAAATACCAGATTTGTGCTATCACAAACGGAGTAAGAGAGCTGTTGTAAGCTGCATAGGAGAATGAGAAGTTACAATTCTGCATTTCGATTAGGTATCTAGGGTAAACGATTGTCACCCTTTTCACTGGGAGATCAATGATCTTCAAATTTATTATTGTGATTCGTAATGTTTGTCATAAGCTACCAGGGGTGGTATTGAATCTGGTGGTCTCAAAGTGGCTCTAAAAAAATACATACTCATAGAGCAGTGTTTCCCAACCTTGGCAACTTGAAGATATTTGGACTTCAACTCCCAAAATTCCCCAGCCAGCATTTGGGAAACACTGCGGTAGAGGATGGGCTGGGGAATGCTGGGAGTTGAAGTCCAAATATCTTCAAGTTGCCAAGGTTGGGAAACACTGCTGCAGAGGCCGTCGTTATTTAGCAGCCACAGTTGGGATCAGCAACACGGTCTCTAAGTGAAGCAGTCACTAAGTGAAACTGCTTCTCTCCACATCATTCAGCTGTCGTTTACTTTGCCAGTCCACAAAATTTGCAAATCAGAGGATCGGTCGTAAAGTTATTTTTATCTTCATTACTTTCGTAACCGTGAACGGTCAGTCTCCAAGGCAGTCGCTGAACGAGAGAACTAATTGCAAAATATAAATGCTTCTCTTTTTTTATATATATATATATAAAAAATAACCTTTGTCTTTTGGTTCACAGCTGGTCAGCGAGAAGGTTGGCGGGGCTGAAGGAACCAAGCTGGATGAAGACTTCAAAGAAATGGAGAAGGTGAGTAAGGCTAACCAACTAATAATAATAATAATAATAATAATAATAATAATAATAATAATAATAATAAATAATAATAATAATCCCAGCGGCCGATAAAGCGACCAATTAGGTCCCACAGAGTGGGCCTTCTCCGGGTCCCGTCAACTAAGCAATGTCGGTTGGCGGGCCCCAGGGGAAGAGCCTTCTCTGTGGCGGCACCGGCCCTCTGGAACCAACTCCCCCCGGAGATTAGAACTGCCCCTACTCTTCCTGCCTTCCGCAAACTTCTTAAAACCCACCTTTGCCGTCAGGCATGGGGGAATTGAAACATCCCCCCCCCCTGGGCACGTTGAATTTATATATGGTATGCTTGTGTGTGAGTCTGTTAGTTTGTGGGTTTTTTTAAAAAAATCTTTAAAATTTTAAATTGTTGATTACTTACGATTTGTCTTTTTACATGTTGTGAGCCGCCCCGAGTCTTCGGAGAGGGGCGGCATACAAATCCAAGTAATAAATAAATAAATAAATAAATAAATAAATAAATAAATAAATAAATAAATAAATAAATAAATAAATAAATAAATAAATAAATAAATAAATAAATAAATAAATAAATAAATAAATAAATAAATAAATAAATAAATAAATAAATAAATAAAGTCCCACAGAGTTGGCCTTCTCCGGGTCCCATCGACCAAACAATGTCGTTTGGTGGGCCCCAGGGGAAGAGCCTTCTCTGTGGCGGCCCTGGCCTTCTGGAACCAACTCCCCCCAGAGACTAGAACGGCCCCCACCCTCCTTGTCTTTCGCAAGTTACTTAAGACCCACCTGTATCACCAGGCATGGGGGAACTAAGACATCTCCCCCAGGCTTATTATATTTCATGTTTGGTATGTATGTGCTGTATGGTTTTTAATTGTTGGGGTTTTTATATATTTTTATTATTAGATTTGTCCCATTGTTATACTGTTTCTTATTACTGTTGTGAGCCACCCCGAGTCTTCGGAGAGGGGCGGCATACAAATCTAAATAATAATAATAATATAATATAATAATAATAATAATAATAATAATAATAATTTATTAAATTTGTATGCCGCCCCTCCCTGAAGACTCGGAGCAGCTCATAATAATGCATGGAAAACATGGTTTTGTGTAGCATGGACAATCTCTACAACTTCTTCTTCTTCTTTTTTTAAAATTTTATTGAATTTTTCCATTAAACAAAACATGTAACATACCATCAAAAAAGGACAACAACAATTACCACAACCAACTTAAACCCAACCAATACAAACAAGAGGGGAAGAAAGAAAGAAAGGGAAAAAAAGGGGGGGGGGAATTAAAACAAAAAAACATATTATACTTACGGTATTTCATATTTTATGGGTAGTAAGAAGGAATTAGGGAAACAAAAGACAAAGTCTAAATTTCATTTGTCGTTCAGCTAATGGATTATCTGTATTCCATCATTCTTTGGTTAATTAAGAGTTTATCTATATGTTTATTCTTTGTTTACCGCCTTATGTTAAGATTATCTATTAATATTAGTAACTTAAAATAAATTATCACTTCTATACATAAAGTGTTTATGTGTATATACTTAAGTTCATTTTAGTTTCTCAAATGGAATATTAAATAGAAAACAAACAATAATCCTATTCTTGTCTATCTTTTAATTTTAATTCCCTTTTCTTTTGTTTAACCAATTATAAAACAACTTCTATGTAACAGAATAGAAAATTAGAATAGAACAAAATAGAACAGAACAGAATAGAATAGAATTATTTATTGACCAAGTGTGATCGGACATACAAGGAATTTGTCTCTAGTGCATAAGCTCTCATAAAAGATATAAGTGAAAAATCATGATCATAGTCACTATAAAGATACATTCATCATGAATCATGAATCATAACACTTGAACCCAACACTTAGTGATAGTCAAATAACAACAACAGAGTTGGAAGGGACCTTGGAGGTCTTCTAGTCCAACCCCCTGCTTGGGCAGGAAACCCTACATATTTCAGACAGATGGTTGTCCAACATCTTTAAAACTTCCAGTGTTGGAGCATTCACAATTTCTGGAAACACTGGAAGTTTTTAAAATGTTGGACAACCATTTGTCTGAAGTAGTGTAGGGCAGTGATGGCGAACCTTTTTCGGCAATGCCGAAAATTAATTAAATTAAATTAATTAAATTAAATTAATTAAAGTCCAGTTAATTAATTGGATTTATTGTACTTATTGTACAATTGGATTTATTGTTACTTATTGTAACCTACTGTTTCTTTTATATGTTGTAAGCTGAGTCCTCGGAGATATATAAATCCAATAAATAAACAAACAAATAAATAATTTGCGGGATCTGTGGAAAATAAATTTGATAAATAACAACAACAGAGTTGGAAGGGACCTTGGAGGTCTTCTAGTCCAACCCCCCTGCTTAGGCAGGAAACCCTACACTACTTTAGACAGATGGTTATCCAACATCTTCTTAAAAACTTCCAGTGTTGGGGCATTCACAACTTCTGGAGGCAAGTCGTTGCTTCTCTCCTTGATTAGTTTCCACCCAGTGCTTCTTTAGTCATAGGATACTAAAGAAGCAATCAACATAAATCATACCAGGAAACTAAATAAAACAATACAGATCATAAAGATACATCCAACAAAGTTATAGTCACATGTAGAAAAGGAGATTGGTAATAGGAAGGATGCGAAGAATAATCCTTCCTAAAGATGTAGCAATGCAGTCTTAGTAAATACTTCGACAAGGTTGTGTGAATTAGTTGTTTAGTAGAGTGATGGCATTTGGGGAAAAAACTCTCCTAGTTGGTTCTGGTGTGCATTGCCTTTCGTAAGCTTCTTAAAACCCACCTCTGCCGTCAGGCATGGGGGAACTGAGATATTCTTTCCCCCTAGGCCTTACAATTTACGCATGGTATGTTTGTATGTATGTTTGGTTTTATAATAAGGGGTTTATTTAGTTGTTTAGTATTGGATTGTTACATGCTGTTTTTTATCACTGTTGTTAGCCGCCTCGAGTCTGCGGAGAGGGGCGGCATACAAATCCAATAAATAAAATAAATAAATAAAATAAATAACGTCATTTTGAGATAGACTGACATTTAAATTTGAGATAGCTAACGTTTGCGATAGACGTTTGAAACGTCTGGGCAGGACAAAAACTCTGGCTTTGGCAAATACCTTTGTCTTGGCAAATACAATGCAATTATATCTCATGGTGTTCTGATAGGAAGGGCATTCCGGGGCCGGGTGTGGCCGCTTATACAATTATTTGCTCTCAGGTAGGCAACCTGCATATTTTAGCTTTGCAATCCACCTGTGCCATGCTCAAAAACACCACAGTGCCCAGCCTTCTTGTCTTTTGGGTAGAATTCATATTTAATTGGCTTTAGAATAATTCCATAATTCATATCCCAAAGGTGTATACAAACAAACTTCCAAGTGACCTCGACGATTCACTAAAACAGTGTTTCCCAACCTTGGCAACTTGAAGATATTTGGATTTCAACTCCCAGAATTCCCGTTGAAGTCCAAATACAGTAATACCTCGTCTTATGAACTTAATTGGTTCCCGGATGAGGTTCGTAAGGTGAAAAGTTTGTAAGATGAAACATTGTTTCCCATAGGAAACAATGTAAAATGAATTAATAATAATAATTAATAATTAATTAATAGTAGGCATAAAAATCGAATAAATAAATAAATTAATTAATTAATGCGTGCAAGGGAAAAAAACGCAAAAAACCGCCGCCACTCGGCTGTCAGTGTTCTCCCAATGCCGAACCCGGAAGTTTGGCAAAAGTTCGGGTTCGGGTGGCTGGCCAGGAAGGACGTCTTTGTGATATCAAAGCTCCACCCATGGAATTCCCTATTGGGATTCCCCACCTCCTTTCCAGCCTCCAGAACGGTCCGACAGCTGCGTGGCTCTTTTAAAAAGCTAACAGCCGGGCGGCGGGGCTTCTCAGAGTCCTCCTGAACCTGAACGCCGACCCCAAACTTTTGCCGAACTTCCGGGTTCGGCGTTCGGGAGAATGCCGAGAAGCCCCCCAGCTATTTCAAAAGGCGACAGCCGGGCGGCGGGGCTTCTCGGTGGCCACCCGAACCCGAACTTTTGCCGAACTTCTGGGTTCGGCGTTCGGGCGGCGGGTTCATAAGACGGAAAAAGTTCGGAAGAAGAGGCAAAATATTTCCGAACCCCGGGTTCGTATCTCGGATTGTTCGTATGGCGAGGGGTTCGTATCACGAGGTACCACTGTATCTTCAAGTTGCCAAGGTTGGGAAACACTGCACTAAAAGAATGCAAATGACTTCTTCAAGGTGCATAAATCCTTCCGTTCCCCACCATCCAGTTCCCAAGCATCTCAGTTTTGATCATACAATCATGGGGATGGTCATCTAGAATAGGAATAGGATAGAACAGAATAGAAGTTCTTTATTGGCCAAGTGTGATTGGACACACAAGGAATTTGTTTTTGGTTCATATGCTCTTAGTGTACATTAAAGAAAAGAGACATTTGTCAAGAATCATGATGTACGACACTTAATGATTGTCATAGGGGCCGAAGACGCAATCAGGAAGCGATCAGTATCAATAAAAATTGTAAGGATACAAACAACAAGTTACAATCATACAAGTCAGAAGTGGGAGGAGATGGAATAGAATAGAATATTGGAATGAAGAAGAGAATAGAACAGAACAGAACATACTGGAGAATAGAACAGAATAGAATAGAATAGAATTCCTTATTGGCCAAGTGTGATTGGACACACAAGGAATTTGTCTTTGGTGCTTATGTTCCCAGTGTACATAAAATAAAAGAAACATTTGTCAAGAATCATGAGGTCCAACACTTAATGATTGTCACAGGGCACAAATAAGCCACCAGGAAATAATATTAATATAAATCTTAAGGATACAAGCAACAAGAAACAACTAGACTGTTATTTCTCTGGGTCACATAATAGACATGGATATATGCATAATTTTGTATTTATTTACTTATGGAGTTTATATTAATATCATATTATAATATATTATTATCTTATGTTACGTTATGTTACGTTATATTATATTATATCATATCATATTATATTATATTAATTATATTATATTGACTCTGAGAGTTTGTATGCAGCAAAATTTCATTTTAATGTACGCCGATTAGGGTACATTCAAAGTGACAGTAAATTTATTCTAAGTCCTAAGTCTAAAAAAAAAAATAAAACTGTCGTAAGTTGAGGGCAATCTGAACCTCCAAATGCGCCACATTTATTTCCCACGTTTTTTATTTCTTTGGTCAACTCACAACTTTCTCTTTCTGCAGAAAGTGGACCTTACCAGCAAGGCTGTTACAGAAATCTTAACCAGAACGACAGAATACTTGCAACCGAACCCTGGTAAGAGCTGTGTCGTCATGATTACACACCTCCTTTTTTCTTCCATCTGTTGTGATTTTGTTTAGAAAAACCTGCAGGAGCCTCTGTTCCCCATGGAAACTGTGAAAACACCACTTCTTGGGAGAGGGGGGGAATCCTTCCCTTCTTCCCTTTCTTTTCCTTTCCTCTTCCTCCATCATTTCCTCCTTCCCTTCCCTTTCTTTTCCTTTCCTCTTCCTCCATCCTTTCTCCTTCCCTTTTTTCTTTTCCTCTTCATCCATCCTTTCTCCTTCCCTTTTTTCTTTTTCTCTTCATCCTTTCTCCTTCCCTTTCTTTTCCTTTCCTCTTTCTCCATCCTTTCTCCTTCCCTTTCTTTTCCTTTCCTCTTCAACCATCATTTTCTCCTTCCCTTTCTTTTCCTTTCCTCTTCAACCATCATTTCTTTCTTCCCTTTCTTTTCCTTTCCTCTTCCTCTATCATTTCCTCCTTCCCTTCCCTTTCTTTTCCTTTCCTCTTCATCCTTTCTCCTTCCCTTTTTTCTTTTCCTCTTCATCCTTACTCCTTCCCTTTCTTTTCCTTTCCTCTTCATCCATCCTTTCTCCTTCTCTTTCTTTTCCTTTCCTCTTCAACCATCATTTCCCCCTTCCCTTTCTTTTCCTTTCCTCTTTCTCCATCCTTTCTCCTTCTCTTTCTTTTCCTTTCCTCTTCAACCATCATTTCCCCCTTCCCTTTCTTTTCCTTTCCTCTTCAACCATCATTTCTTTCTTCCCTTTCTTTTCCTTTCCTCCTTATCCATCCTTTCCTCCTTCCCTTCCCTTTCTTTTCATTCCTCTTCAACCATCCTTTTCTCCTTTCTCCTTCCCTTTCATCTTCCCTTTCTTCCCCTCCCATCTCCTTCCTTCCTCTCTTCCTCTCCCCCCTCTTTCGTTTCCTTTCCCTCCCCTTTCTTTCCCTCTCCTCTCTTCTCCCTTCCCCCTCCCTCCTTTCCTTTCCTTCTATCTTCCCTTTCTCCTCCTTCCCTCTGCTCTCTTTCTCTCTTCCTTTCTTCTCCCCTCTCCCTCCTTCCCTCTCCTCCACTCTGCTCTTCTCTCTCCCTCCCTTCTCTTCCCTCCCTTCTTTCTCTCCCTTTTCCCCTTCCTCCCTTCCTGTATTATGGCCCTAAGCAAACGCTGATCCCAGCTCAGTGGGTCATCCCAGGCATTGGTGATCATGGAAACCGGACCCTCTGCAAACAGAGTGGGAGTGGGTAGAGAGGGGGGGAAGTCTTCTAGAGGGGTGGGGAGGACAGAGTTTCCCCCCTGCGGTCCGAGAGGGCCGGGCGGATCCAGCCAGCGGGGCAGATTCTTGCAACCTGCGGTCACTTCTTGGAGGCGGCCCTGCATTCTCTCTCGGGATTTGCACAACCACGTTTTGTGAAGTCAGCCCAGCAGGGATTCATTACAACTCCTCTCTCGGCCAAAAAGGATTCAGAAATTGCTCCACCCTCTCTTTCCACCCCCCCTTCCTTTGGGGGGGGGAGGAGAAAGAGTTGGCAAGCTTCACACCCGGCTATTTTCTGCTCCCTCCCTTTGTAAATCATCTTCTCTTTCCAGATGCTGCGATATTTCGGGATAACGCCTGTTTTCTCAACCTGTCTGTGGTTTCTTTCTCTATTTATTTAATATTTTTATTGTTTGTTTGTTTTAAAGATATAAACACACACACAACATAAAACAGGTGGGAATGCTGGCTGGGGAATTCTGGGAGTTGAAGTCCAGATCCCTTCAAGTTGCCACGGTTGGGAAGGAAACACTGGTATAGAGAAGCATTTCAAATGGGAAGATTATTTTTTTTTGTAATTTTATTTTTTTTAATTTTTTTTAACGTAGATAAATAAACCAAATAACAAGTAAACAAAAAAAGAGAAAACAATACAATAAGTATCACATAACAATAAGCTCTTCTCCGGGTCCCGTCAACTAAACAATGTCGCTTGGCGGGACCCAGGGGAAGAGCCTTCTCTGTGGTGGCCCCGGCCCTCTGGAACCAACTCCCCCCAGAGATTAGAATCGCCCCCACCCTCCTTGCCTTTCGTAAGCTTCTTAAAACCCACCTCTTTCCCCCTAGGCCTTTACAATTTTATGCATGGTATGTCTGTATGCATGTTTGATTTTATAATAAGGGTTTTTAACTGTTTTAATATTGGATTGTTATGTGCTGTTTTTATTACTGTTGTTAGCCGCCCCGAGTCTACGGAGAGGGGCGGCATACAAATCCAATAAGTAAATAAATAAAATAAATAAATAAAAAACAAAACATATAAATACAACATTTGTGAAACAAAAGTTTCCCCACTTCTTTTTTGAATGTCCGATCAGAGAATTTTCCCTCGTCATTGAATATTCTTTTATTTGACGAGTTGCTTTGCTTGAATTTTAATTATTTCTCCATTGTTCTTTTCTTTAACCAATCGTAAAAATTTCACCATATCTTATAATAATCTGAGTCTTCTTTTCCCTCTAATTTTTTTGACATCCTATCCATCTCTGCACAATCTAGCAATTTTTTGATTATTGCACTTTCTGTGTTTTTTCTGTTTTCTGATGCTGGGCATATACTATCCTAGATTAATGGAGTTGCAATTACAGTGATCCCCCGAGTTTCGCGATCCCGATCATTGCGAATCGCTATATCGCGATTTTTCCACCCGATGACGTCACTCCCTTCCTTTCTCATCTTTCTTTCTCTCTCTCTTTCTCTATCTTGCTTCTTCCTCTCTCACACTCTCTTCCTCCCTCTCTCATCTCTTTCTTTCCTTCTCTCTCTTTCTCTATCTCTCCCCCTCTTGCTCTCCAGCGATGGGGAAACCCCATCTTCGGCTCCTCACTGCTGCGGCGCTGCAAGCGAGGAGCCGGGCAGGCGGGCGAACGGGCAAGCGGCAAGCGATCTTGGGGTTTCCCCGTTGCCCGGGCAACGGGGAAACCCCATCTTCGGCTCCTCGCTGCTGCCGCGCTGCGGAGCAGATCAGCTGTTGGGCGGCCGAAGGGGTCTTCCTCGCCGCCCACACGCAAACTCCACCATCTGCGCATGTGCGGCCATGGAAAACAGGACGCGCATGCGCAGATGGTGTTTTTACTTCCGTGCCGCTACATCGCGAGTTTACGATTATCGCGCGGGGTCTTGGAATGGAACCCTCGTGATAATCGGGGGATCACTGTATTTGAAAACAAAGGGGTGGAATTGGAAAAAAAAGAGATAAATGGGATGAAGAATAATTAATTTTTATATGGTGGTATAGGAGCGATCTAGATAAATTAATAGGTCCCATGAAAGGGACTATGGAAATCTGGGGGAAAATGACAGGGGAAAATAGGATTATATAAATCAAAACTGTCATCACTATATGTAATAAATAGAGATAACGAAACAAATCTAAAGAGGGTTATTGGAGAGTTGAAGGGAAGAGGGATAACTAAGGTAGAACAGTTATCTGTGGTTTCTTTCTCAAGAGTGGAAATCAGGTGACCGGTTTACTTGGTGCTGTCCGAGCTTGGTGGTCTTCTTGGAGATGTTTCATGTCCCAGCTGTTGTGGATATATTGCGAAGCTCTTATCCGACCCATCGTGACCCCATGGACAACGTTCCTCCAGGCCCTCCTGCCCTCTGGAGTCCATTTTTTCCCCCATCATAATTTTTTTATTTTTTCTCCAACACAAAGTTAAAAAACGATACTGTACATAGTTTCCAACACAAAGTCCAGCTTTTTGTCAAACATATACAATTTTTTCCTTTTTACCTTGTAATCATTCAACGGAGGCTCTTACATCTCTTTCTTTCACAAAGTAATTGTAAAAACATATCATATCTTATATATTCAAAAAAACTCTTTAAAGTATAGCTTTTCATTATCTAATATTAAAACATTACAATAACCTTTACATTAATCGCTGGTCAACAAATTCATAGAAACATAGAAGACTGACGGCAGAAAAAGACCTCATGGTCCATCTAGTCTGCCCTTATACTATTTCCTGTATTTTATCTTACAATGGATATATGTTTATCCCAGGCATGTTTAAATTCAGTTACTGTGGATTTACCAACCACGTCTGCCGGAAGTTTGTTCCAAGGGTCTACTACTCTTTCAGTGAAATAATATTTTCTCACGTTGCTTTTGATCTCTCCCCCAACTCACTTCAGATTGTGTCCCCTTGTTCTTGTGTTCACTTTCCTATTAAAAACACTTCCCTCCTGAACCTTATTTAACCCTTTAACATATTTAAATGTTTCGATCCTGTCCCCCCTTTTCCTTCTGTCCTCCAGACTATACAGATTGAGTTCATTAAGTCTTTCCTGATACGTTTTATGCTTAAGACCTTCCACCATTCTTGTAGCCCATCTTCGGACCCGTTCAATTTTGTCCATATCTTTTTGTAGGTGAGGTCTCCAGAACTGGACACAGTATTCCAAATGGGGTCTCACCAGCACTCTATATAAGGGGATCACAATCTCCCTCTTCCTGCTTGTTATACCTCTAGCTATGCAGCCAAGCATCCTACTTGCTTTTCCTACTGCCCGACCACAATTCATTTCTTATTTGAATGTTACAAATCTGTTAAGCTCATTATTCGAAAAACCCTTTTTTTTCTTACAATCTTTTAAGCCAAGTAAATTATATATAAAATAATTCTTCACTCCGACTGCTTCAATGACTCCATCCAGCCACCTCGTTCTCTGTCGCTCCCTCCTTCTTTGCCCTCCGTCTTTCCCAGCATTAGGCATCGGTGAACAGTGCGGTCAGGCGGTATGGAAAGCGAGTAGGATGCTTGGCTGCATAGCTAGAGGTATAACATGCAGGAAGAGGGAAGATTGTGATCCCGCTATATAGAGCGCTGGTGAGACCACATTTGGAATAATACTGTGTTCAGTTCTGGAGACCTCACCTACAAAAAGATATTGACAAAATTGAACGGGTCCAAAGACGGGCTACAAGAATGGTGGAAGGTCTTAAGCATAAAACTTATCAGGAAAGACTTCATGAACTCCATCTGTATAGTCTGGAGGACAGAAGGGAAAGGGGGGACATGATCGAAACATTTAAATATATTAAAGGGTTAAATAAGGTTTAGGAGGGAAGCGTTTTTAATAGGAAAGTGAACACAAGAACAAGGGGACACAATCTGAGGTTAGCTGGGGGAAAGATCAGAAGCAACATGAGAAAATATTATTTTACTGAAAGAGTAGTAGATGCTTAGAACAAAGTTCCAGCAGACGTGGTTGGTAAATCCACAGTAACTGAATTTAAACCTGCCTGGGATAAACATATATCCATCCTAAGATAAAATACAGAAAATAGTATAAGGGCAGACCAGATGGACCATGAGGTCTTTTTCTACCATCAGTCTTCTATGTTTCTTCTTCCTCCTCCTCTTCCTCTTCCTCCTGCACTCCACAAACCCCACTCTCCCTTCTAGCATTGATGATGTTACCTAGTTGGGTCATGAAATGTCTGCAAGACAACCACCAAGCTCAGAGAGCCCCAAGGACTCTACAGTCCTCTCCTCCTCTTCCTCCCTGCAAATCCAACTCTCCTACCGCACTGATGATGTGACTTAGTTGGGTCGTGAAATGTCTGCCAGGTAAGAATCAAGCGTAGAGAGGGACCCCACAGTCGTCGTCCTCCTCCTTTACCAGCACCCCCTTCTTCTCCTGCTCCTCCTTTGCCCCCTCCGCTCTTCCAGACCCCCACTCCCTTCTACCACTGATATTGTTACCTAGCGTGGCACTGAAACGTTTACAAGGAACCACCAAACTCCAAGAGCACCAACCTCCAAATACTGTATTTTTGGGTTTGTGTGTGTGTGTGTGTGTGTTTGTGCAAGGCTTCAGAATGGGTTACTCAACCGTGGCTGTTTCCTTCTTTCTCTTGCGCCAGCATCCCGGGCGAAACTGACCATGCTGAACACGGTTTCCAAGATCCGGGGCCAAGTGAAGAATCCCGGGTACCCACAGTCCGAAGGCCTCCTAGGCGAGTCCATGATGCGATACGGCAAGGAGCTAGGCGACGATTCCAACTTCGGTGAGCAGCTGTCGACTCCGCGAAAGGGACAGTTGGCGGAAAGTTACATCCTGCACCCAAGTTTTGTTTTGTTTGTTTTTTAAAAAAGATGGATGGATGGATGATAGATAGAAAAATAGAAAGGTGGATGAATGATAAATAGACAGACAGACGGACTAGATAGATAGATAGATTAGATAGATAGATAGATAGATAGATAGATAGATAGATAGATAGATAGATAGATAGATAGAGATAGATAGATATGATAGAATAGAAAGATATGGTAGATAGATAGATAGATAGATAGATAGATAGATAGATAGATAGATAGATAGATAGATAGAGATAGATAGAGATAGAATAGAAAGATATGATAGATAGATAGATAGATAGATAGATAGATAGATAGATAGATAGATAGATATAGATAGATATGATAGAATAGAAAGATATGGTAGATAGATAGATAGATAGATAGATAGATAGATAGATAGATAGATAGATAGAGATAGATAGATAGATAGATAGATAGATAGATGATAAATATAGGTAGATAGGTAGGTAGGCAGGTGATAAATAGAGATGGATTAATGGGTGGATGATAAATAATTAGGTAGAGATAGATAGATGAGAGAGGGAGAGGGAGAGAGACAGAGAAAGAGAGAGAGAATAACTGTCACTTTTAATGTACACTAATCAGCATCCATTAAAGTGAAATTTCATTGCATACAGTTCTCAAAAGGCCCACCACCTCCGATATATCTATATAAATACAGTGCTCCCTCGATTTTCGCAGGGGATGCATTCCGAGACCACTCGCGAAAGTTGAATTTCCGTGAAGTAGAGATGCGGAAGTAAATACACTATTTTTGGCTATAAACAGTATCCCAAGCCTTACCTTAACACTTTAAACCCCTAAACTGCAATTTCTCATTCTCTTAGCAACCATTTAGATTATTACTCACCATGTTTATTTATTAAAGTTTATTTAAAAAAATATTTTTTAAAGGCAGACGAAATTTTGGCAATGACATATGACGTCATCGGGCGGGAAAAACCATGGTATAGGGGGGGAAACCGCGAAGTATTTTTTAATTAAAACCGTGGTATAGATGTTTCGCGAAGTTTGAATCCGCGAAAATCGAGGGAACACTGTACCCCCACAATATCCAAACTCCCATTGTTGCTATGTCCACACATACAATATGTTAGAAGGAACTTGATGTTGGCTTAGTGCCCTTTTTCACTCCTATCTTTCCTTCCTTGCTCCCTTCTCCCTCCTCTTCTCCCTTTGTTCCTTCCTCTTCCTTCCTTCCTTTCTGTATCTTTACTCTCTTCTTCCCTGCTTCTTCCTCCCTGCTTCTTCCCTTCTCTCTCTCCTCCCTCCCTTCCTTCCTTTCTCCCTCCGTTCCTTCCTTCCTTCCTTCCTTTATCGTCACTCCTTTCCTCCCTCCCTCCTCTCCTCCCCTTATTCCTTCCTTCTTCCCTTCCTCCTCTATTCCCTTCTCTTTCTTTCTCTATTCTTGCTTCTCTTCCCTCCTTGCCCCTTGCTCATTTCTCTCCTTCCTTCCTTCCTTCCTTCCTTCCTCCCTTCTTCTATTCATGCCACCCTTCCCTCCTTCTATTTTCCCTCCCTCCCTCTTTCCTTCCATGCTTGAGAAATGCCTTCCAACTGTACTTACAGCTGACTCCTGGTTTCAGTTTAAGATACACACTGTGAATCCTGGCCTGTAACACTTGGAAACCTTCTGCAAAATAGCGAGACATTCCAGCCTGTGTTGCTGGCTTCCGCTGGCCTTGTTGGTGCCAGCTGATGTCCTCCAGATGTGGTGGACTTTCAGAAGCGTATCGAATTTTGGAATGATGTCCTAAGGACGATATTCCAAAAAAAATAGGCCCGGGATAAAGGGCCGTGGATGAACAAAAATGGCATTGGATTCAATTTAAATTAATGAATGAAATGGACATTAAATTATAATTGAACTTCAGTTGGTATGATGATTCCTTAAGGGGTTGAACAATTTACAATTTCATGGTCACTTTGGACAGGGTTTCAAGAGTTGCAACGAAAGGCTTTTGTGAGACTCGGATTGTCTGGGTCTGTTTCAAATCATGGATTTTAATTCATTTATAATAATAATAATAATCAGCCGGAAAACCAGGAGGAAAAAAACTAAAGTCAGCTGTTGCGCATAAAATGGAGAAGAGAGATTATTATATATAGGCCCATTCTAATTCTCTTGAGTTGTCCTCATACAGAATTCCATATTTATCTAGGTCTAGCAAACATGTCCACAGCCTGACCTCATCTAGACAGAATAATATGTGGAATATATATATATATTCCTTGCCTTTCGTAAACTCCTTAAAACCCACCTCTGCTGTCAGTCATGGGGAAACTGAAATAACTTCCCCAGGCCTATATGGTTTATGTATGGTGTGTTGTGTGCATGTTTTTAAATTATGTGTTTTTAGTTTAAATTATTAGATTTGTATTACATATTGTTTTGCCACTATTGTTGTGAGCCGCCCCGAGTCTACGGAGAGGGGCGGCATACAAATTTAATTAATAATAATAATAATAATAATAATAATAATAATAATAATAATAATGTGTGTGTGTGTGTGTGTGTGTGTATATGTTTTCATAGATTTTCACGGGTATATGTATGTAGATTGTTCTGAGTTCGGGTTTTGCCCCGTGTAATATTTTGAGTGTCTATGCGACGTTTCGGTGAAACCACATTCACCATCATCAGGCTGAAGTTATAAGCTTCGTGCTGCTGTAAATATAGTAAATATAGCATTCGCTGGCTGGGGAATTCTGGGAGTTGAAGTCCAAATATCTTCAAGTTGCCAAGGTTGGGAAACACTGGGACAAAGGATCAGTTGATCCTGTTTCCCCTCTCCTACCAATTTCCAACCGATCTGCACTTTTTATCCCCTGACGGATAAAGGCGACGCCCTACTGGATGCCGGCGAATCTATGAAGCGCTTGGCTGAGGTGAAGGATTCTCTGGACATCGAGGTCAAGCAAAACTTCATCGATCCCCTTCAGAACCTGTGCGACAAGGACTTGAAAGAGATCCAGGTAATTATCACCTCGAGGTTCGACTACTGCAATGCTCTCTACATGGGGCTACCTCTGAAGAGCGTTCGGAGGCTGCAAATAGTGCAAAATGCAGCCATGCGAGCAGTCACAGGTCTCCTATGTTTCTCCAACACTCTGCGGTCTGCATTGGCTGCCCATTGGTTTCCGGACGCAATTCAAAGTGTTGGTTATGACCTACAAAACCCTACATGGCATCGGACCAGATTCACTCAGCAACCATGGCATAAAATGGGGTAGAATTCACTTAAGAAATGTCCCATTTAGCCACAAAAATTTTCAGCTCATTTGTGCTTGTAAGTCATGGACTCCCTGTGTTTATATAATAATATGTAAATTATGACGTACATAATACAGTGATACCTCGTCTTACAAACCCCTCCTTATACGAACTTTTTGAGGTACAAACCCGGGGTTTAAGATTTTTTTGCCTCTTCTTCCAAACTATTTTCACCTTACAAACCCAAGCTGCTGTCACTGGGATGCCCCGCCTCCGGACTTCTGTTGCCAGCGAAGCGCCCGTTTTTGCACTGCTGGGATTCTCCTGAGGATCCCCTCCATGGGAAACACCACCTCCGGACTTCCTTGGTTTTGTGATGCTGAAGGGGAATCCCAGCCGCGCAAAAAGGGGTGCTTCGCTGGCAACGGATGTCCGGAGGTGGGGTTTCCCAGCGAGGGGAGCCTCAACGAAATCGCAGCATCACAAAAACACGGAAGTCCGGAGGTGGGGTTTCAAGGACTTCCGTGTTTTTGCGATGCTGCAATTTCGCTGAGGCTCCCCTCGCTGGGAAACCCCACCGCCAGACTTCCGTTGCCAGTGAAGCGCCCGTTTTTGGGCTGCTGGGATTCCCCTGCAGCATCACAAAACCACAGAAGTCCGGAGGTGGGGTTTCCCATGGAGGGGAGCCTCAGGGGAATCCCAGCAGCGCAAAAACGGGCGCTTCTGCTGGCAAAAGGGGTGAGTTTTGGGCTTGCACGCATTAATCGCTTTTCCATTGATTCCTATGGGAAACATTGTTTCGTCTTACAAACTTTTCACCTTACAAACCTCGTCCCGGAACCAATTAAGTTCGTAAGACAGGGTATCACTGTATTATGCAGATGTAATTAATTGAACAAGATGACCTCATTTGCAGAGTGGTTTCATTACACAACTGAACACACAACTGGATTCAGTTGTTTAATGAAACCGCCGCAGGAGAATATTCTCCCTTATTACCAGTGTTTATTATTACCCTGTAATCAGGCGGGAGGTCCAACTTACTGCAGCTACTGATGCTGATGCGCAAGTGTGCATTGGAGCGAGATTTGTCTTTTGCACATGTGCAGGGAGAAAATCCTGTGAGAAGACAGGATCTATGCTTCTAACATGCGCGGGAGATTTCGGTGGGTTTTTTTTTTGCTCTCACGCATGTGCGGAAGCAAAAAATAGCCGAAAATCACCAGAATCTTGTGCATGTGTGTGTCCTCTCGCAAGATTTTGCTTTTTGTGTATGCGCAGAAGCCAAATCTCACTCTGACAAGCCCGCCCGCTTGGAAGTTTGTTCCAAGCATCTACTACTCTTTCAGTAAAATAATATTTTCTCACGTTACTTCTGATCTTTCCCCCAACTAACTTCAGATTGTGTCCCCTTGTTCTTGTGTTCACTTTCCTATTAAAAACACTTCCCTCCTGGACCTTATTTAACCCCTTAACATATTTAAATGTTTCGATCATGTCCCCCTCCCCCTTTCCCTTCTGTTTTCCAGACTAGACAGTTTGAGTTCATGAAGTCTTTCCTGATATGTTTTGTGCTTAAGACCTTCCACCAGTTTAACTATGAAAAAGCTGAGCGTACCCCATCTCTAGTAGGATGCTTGGCTGCATAGCTAGAGGTATAACAAGCAGGAAGAGGGAGATTATGATCCCGCTGTATAGAGCGCTGGTGAGACCCCATTTGGAATACTGTGTTCAGTTCTGGAGACCTCACCTACAAAAAGAGATGGATCAAATTGAACGGGTCCAAAGACAGGCTACAAGAATGGTGGAAGGTCTTAAGCATAAAACGTATCAGGAAAGACTTCATGAACTCAATCTGTAGAGTCTGGAGGATATAAGGGAAAGGGGGGACATGATCGAAACATTTAAATATGTGAAAGGGTTAAATAAGGTTCAGGAGGGAAGTGTTTTTAATAGGAAAGTGACCACAAGAACAAGGGGACACAATCTGAGGTTAGTTGCGGGAAAGATCAGAAGCAACATGAGAAAATATTATTTTACTGAAAGAGTAGTAGATCCTTGGAACAAACTGCCAGCAGGCGTGGTTGGTAAATCCACAGTAACTGAATTTAAACATGCCTGGGATAAACATATATCCATTGTAAGATAAAATACAGGAAATAGTATAAGGGCAGACTAGATGGACCATGAGGTCTTTTTCTGCCGTCAGTCTTCTGTGTTTCTATTATTTACTAATAAATAATAATAATAATAATAATAATAATAATAATAATTATTATTATTATTATTATTATTAGGTCTTTTTCTGCCGTCTATCTACTATGTTTCTATGTTTCTATTATTTACTAATTTCCCTCCCGCCTTCTTCCTTCCCCAAAAAGCACCACCTGAAAAAGTTAGAAGGGCGACGCTTGGACTTCGACTACAAAAAGAAACGCCAAGGGAAGATTCCCGACGAAGAATTGCGACAAGCTTTGGAAAAGTTTGAGGAGTCTAAGGAAGTGGCAGAGACGAGTATGCACAATCTTCTCGAGACCGACGTAAGTGTATGCCTTGCAGCCAAGGACAGAAAATAATTAGAAACGTAAGATATCCCAGGTGGAAATCCTATACTGTTGGCCAAAATTGGAGAACTGTGGCCCTTTTATGACCTCTGGACTTCTGGACGTCAACTTGAACTCATAATCCCCTGGTGTCTGGTGTCTTTGACCACTAGGCCAAACTGTCTCCCTTTGCAAATTAGCAAATCAGTGGGCTGGGTTCCCACATTACGTTAAGCCCCAAACAAATCATATCCTAGTTTAATTCTACATGGGGCTACCTTTGAAGAGTGTTTGGAAACTTCAGATCGTGCAGAATGCAGCTGCGAGAGCAATCATGGGCTTCCCTAATTATGCCCATATCACACCAACACTCCGCAGTCTGCATTGGTAGCCGATCAGTTTCCGGTCACAATTCAAAGTGTTGGTTATGACCTATAAAGCCCTTCATGGCATCAGACCAGAATATCTCCCGGACCGCCTTCTGCTGCATGAATCCCAGCGACCAGTTAGAGTTGGCCTTCTCCGGGTCCCATCGACTAAACAATGTTGTCTGGCGGGACCCAGGGGCAGAGCCTTCTCTGTGGTGACCCCGACCCTCTGGAACCAGCTCCCCCCAGAGATTAGGATTGCCCCCACCCTCCTTGCCTTTCGTAAACTTCTTAAAACCCACCTCTGCCGCCAGGCATGGAGGAATTGAAACATCTCCCCCCGGCCTATACAGTTTATGCATGGTATGTTTGTGTGCCCTGTCCTATTGGGAAAGGATTAAGGGCGGCGCAGCCAACGTGGAAATATCATTGTGGCTAGTTCAACAAACCACGATTGGAATTGTCCTTTGTCGTTGCTACTAGATCGAGCAAGTCAGCCAGCTTTCCGCTCTGGTGGACGCACAACTCGACTACCACAAACAAGCCGTGCAGATTCTGGACGAGTTGGCGGAGAAGCTGAAACGCAGGTCAGCTGGGGACGGGGGTGCCAGTGGGGGGGAGGGGGCTAGGGGTCCCTCGACTTACGACCATTTGCTTAATGACTGTGGGAAGCATACGACCACTCCTTGCGCTTGAGACCGGAATTTCTGTGGCTTAGCCAAGCGGTTATTAATTAACGGCCCCTTTTTGTCCTTGGCAAGTCAGTGCAGTTGTTAGCTAAATCGTGCGGTGGTTAAACAAACCCGGTTTTCCCCATTGGCTTTAAAAACATATAAGAACCTAAGAAGAGCCGTGCTGAATCAGGCCAAAACCCATTGAGTCCAGCATTCTGTGTAACACAGGGGCCCACCAATAGTCCAAGGGGATCTTCAGTAGAAAGAGAAGGCAAAACCCTCCCTTTCCCTCGATCCCCAACAAGTGGTACTCAAGGGAATCCTGCCTGCCTCAACCAACATAGAGGCGGCACTTGGACATCCATTTCAATAACCACCGATACACTTGGCATCCATGAATTTGACTAATCCTGCCTTGAATCTATCCAGGCTGACAGCTGTCACGACCAGGAGGCTCTTATCTCTCTTTCTTTCACAAAGTAATTGTAAAAACATATCATATCTTATATTCAAAAAACAAAGTACAGTGTTCCCTCGATTTTTGTGGGGGATGCGTTCCGAGACCGCCCACGAAAGTCAAATTTCCGCGAAGTAGCGATGCGGAAGTAAATACACCATTTTTGGCTATGAACAGTATCACAAGCCTTCCCTTAACACTTTAAACCCCTAAATTGCAATTTCCCATTCCCTTAGCAACCATTCAGATTATTACTCACTATGTTTATTTATTAAAGTTTATTAAAAAAAAATTTATTAAAGGCAGATGAAAGTTTGGCAATGACATATGACGTCATCGGGTGGGAAAAACCGTGGTATAGGGAAAAAACTCGCAAAGTATTTTTTAATTAATATTTTTGAAAAACTGTGGTATAGACTTTTTGCGAAGTTCGAACCCGCGAAAATTGAGGGAGCACTGTACATTTTCTTGAACATAAAAAGCAGTGGTTACATTTATATTATACATAATATCAATAACAATATTTACTTGTATGTAGTGGTATTCTTCCAGGTTCTCATTTCTACCTTTATTGTCCAACCCTTTTGTAAAGCGAATCCCACATTCGGGAATATTCCGTTATTCCAACTGACAATCAGTGTTGTGGTCTTTTTTCTCCCGGTTTTCCAGAGTACGAGACACGTCTTCACGCCCCAAGAGAGAATATAAACCGAAGCCCAGGGAATGCTACGAATTTGGAGAGGCCGTGGATCAGTCCAACGGTGGTTTTTCCTGTAACCAAGCGCCCAAAGTCTCCGGTAAGGGGCAGTCGTACACTGAAAGCTCATTTGCAGCGAGTAAAATGAAGGATGTTAAAGTAGGGTTTTTTGCTTTGGGGTGGCGGGCTGGAGTCAACGTGAGCTTAAATGGACTTTGGAGGATAGTAGAGGACAGGATGGCCCGTGGAGGAACATTGTCCATGGAGTGGCGATGGGTCGGACACGACTCAGCAACTAACAACAACAATCCCTCTTTGCAAATTGCCTTCCAAGCTTAACAGGAACCCATTTTGAATTTTTTTAAATTATTATTTTTTATTAGTTTTAATTACAGTATAAGACTCACACAACCTAAAACAAGTGTTTTGTGAATTGTGCCCACCACCAGACAAGCATTCATACCCCACCACCAATCGGGGGTGTTTCTTGTATATCATTTTGAATGATTGCTGCTGCGGATCTGGTTTTTCGAAAGCCTGGGGCTTGGGGGTTCCCCTGCCCTTCTGGGGGAGCCTCTGTGAATTGGAGGTTGTGCCATGCACCCCAAAAAGCAACGTCTTTTTCCTGCTCCTTCTCTTCTCCTCCAAGAGATCCGGGATCTTAAGAAGGCTGCATGTTGATGTCAGTGTTCAGCTTTAACCACAGGAGCATTTGAGCTAGATTGGTCTAAGTGGGGGAGGCACAGAATTAGAAATCGGGAGATGATGAGTTCTAGTTCCACCCCAGGAATGAAAGTCAGCTGGGTGCCATTGGTCCAATCATCAAAGAGACTGGGAGTTCTAGTCCCGCCTTAGGCATGAAAAGCAGCTGGATGACTTTGAGCCAATCACTGGGAGATGGGGAGTGCTAGTCCCGCCTTAGGCATGAAAGGCAGCTGGATGACTTTGAGCCAATCACTAGGAGATGGGGAACTCTAGTCCCGCCTTAGGCATGAAAGGCAGCTGGATGACTTTGAGCCAATCACTAGGAGATGGGAAGTTCTAGTCCCGCCTTAGGCATGAAAGGCAGCTGGGTGACTCTGAACCAATCACCGGGAGATGGTGAATTCTAGTCCTGCCTTAGGCATGAAAGGCAGCTGGGTGACCCTGAGCCAATCACCAGGAGATGGTTAATTCTAGCCGACTGAGTGATCCTCTCTCAGCCCAATCCACCTTGCAGTGTCGTTGTGCAATGGATCATTAAGGGATATGTTTGCTATCTTGAATTACTACTACTACAACTACAACTAAAAATACTACTACTACTATTACTACTACTACTATTACTACTACTACTACTGCTACTACTACTACTACTACTACTAATAATAATAATAATAATAATAATAATAATAATAATAATAATAATGGCAGGATAAAGATAAAATAAATAAAAACTCCTGCCCGGCCTGCCTTTTTCTAGGAATCTCTGCCTCCGAATTCCCTTGTCTTGAAGAAGAGGTAGGACTAGATAGCCTCCAGCTGCCCCTTTAGGTTATTCCCCCAATTGCTTAAAGAGTGGAGTGAATCTCACCCTCTCAATCCACCCCAAGCTGAATGTATATATTTTTTTTCCATTTTCAAAGCCTGTTTCATAGCTCAACGAAAATAAAGGGAACTCTCAAAGAACACATCCTAGATCTGAATTTTATTTATTTATTTATTTACTTACTTACTTACTTACTTACTTACTTACTTACTTACTTACTTACTTACTTACTTACTTACTTACTTACTTACTTACTTAATTATTTATTAGATTTGTATGCTGCCCCTCTTTGTAGACTCAGGGCGGCTCACAACATACAATAGAACAATTCACAACAAATTTAATAAATTTAAAAAAACATTTAAAAACCCCATTATTAAACCAGACATACACACAGACATACCATGAATGAATGGAATATTCTCACTGAATACTTTGTTCTGTACAAAGTTGAATGTGCACAACAGCAGGTGAAATTGACTGTCAATCAGTGTTGCTTCCTAAGTGGACAGTTTGATTTCACAGAAGTTTGATTTACTTGGAGTGATATTGTGTTGTTTAAGTGTTCCCTTTTTTTTTTTTTTGAAATATTTTTTTGGGTGCGTATTTTGCCTTTTGGGCAGGAAAAATAAATACTGGTAAAGGGAGTTCTTGATTTATGACTGCATCCCGAATCCTTGTTAGAATTTTCCAGGTTCCTGGAATCTTTCCATTTGGGGGGCGGGTGCTGTAGGGGAAAAACAAGGGGTTCCTTAGCCTCCCCCTCCCTCCGTGGGCTCCGTTGCTGTTGCTTCTTCTCCGTGTCACCCCCACAGAGCAGGTAGTTCTCGACTTACGCTGCAAGACCCCCAAAACCTCCTTCGTTTAGCAAGACAGTTGTTAAGCGATCTTCTCCCACTCCCCATTTTAAGAACTTTGTTGCCAAGCAAGACAGTCGTTAAGTGAGTAGCCCGATGATTGAACTTGGCTTCTGTCCTGTCGGGCTCTCTGGTAGACTCCTCCCAAAAATTCACAGGTACAAATTTCAGACACACACACGTTTGAAAATTCAAAACAATGTTCTTTATTATGAAAATTCACTTAAACCAAGCCCTCTTTTGGTATAGCAAAGAGCACTGGTCTCCAACCAAACTGGTAATTTGTACAAGTCCCTTATCAGTTCTGTGATACTTAGCTTGCAGCTGTGAGGCAATTCACAGTCCTTCTTCTTTCACAAAGTGAAACACACTTTGCCCCGGTTTAGTTTCAAAGCGGGGAAAAATCAGCACACAAAAGGTCAAAGTCAGCAAAGCAGGCAGGAAACACAACGATCAGATAATCCACCACAATGGCCAAACCCACAGGCTGCTATTTATAGCAGCCTCCCTGATGACCACAGCCCCACCCAACCACAGGTGGCCTCAGTTTCTTTGATAATAATCTCTCAGTTGTTGTTGCCTATGCATCGCTCTCCGCATGCATGGCTGTATCATTAACACTTGTTCCGAATCCAAGGAGGAGCTAGATAATTGATCTCCTTCTGAGCTGTCTGCCACACTCTCCTCATCCCTGTCACTCATGTCTTCTTGGTCAGTGGAGCCTTCATCAGCAGATTCCACCAGGGGCAAAACAGGCCTGCAGCATGTGGATGTCTCCCCCACATCCACAGTCCTTGGGGCAGGAGCTGGGCCAGAGCTGACCACAACAGCTTCCCTCATCAGAAGATTGCAAAAGGGGATCCTATGAGACACACTCTCCCCCCTTGGGACCATCATAAATTGTTATTATTATTTATTATATTTGTATGCCACCCTTCTCCAAAGACTCGGGGCGGCTCACAGAATAGATACAAAACAAGCATATAGCACAAGTCTAATATATTAAAAACTACGACTAAAAACCCTATGGTAATACACAATAAATATGAGTCATTTGCCCAGCGTCCCAATTTTGATCGCACGATCAGGGAGGGAGGATGCTGCAATGGTCGTAAGTGTGAAACGCGGCCCTAGGTAGCCCTTTTCAAGTGCTGTGGTCATTCCAAAGGGTCACTAAATGAACAGTCGTAAGTTGAGGACTAGCTCGCACATTTCGATTTGATCTTGTGTGCCGGAATGGCTGCTTGCGAGCGATCGATCAAGCGATCAATCAAACTGGCATGTCGGCTTTTTATTTTATTTATTATTATTCCATGTTTTGTTTCTTTCCTTGTTGTTTTGCAAGCAGCTTCCTCTTCCTTCCGATCCGAAAAGCCATCCCGGACCCCCAGCAGGATATTTTGTGAGTGCTCCCCCCCCTTTCTGCTTTCCCCTCCCCTCCTCTCCCCCTTTCCCTGCATGGATGCATGAGGCCTCCCCCCAACTCTTGCTTTCCCCCTTCGTCCTGTTCCCGGAACCTGGGGCTTCCTGTGTGCTGTAGTTTTGTGTCTATGGGTCTTAGCCAATGTTCGGGGCCTCGGGTTTCTAGTCCTTATGGCCACAACAGAGGCCGTTCCAAGAGCATGGTAGCACAGGGGTGGAACAGTTAGGGTTCTTCTCTGAATGTGGTTTATTTTCCTGCAAACGATCCATTACTGGGAGCATTTTAGGGTGGCCTAGAATTATGGGGAGCTGGGAAATGGTTTATCTTTTGTTCAGGGCCCTGGGCTGCCAGTGGAATCAAGTTAGGTTTCTTTCTCTTTCTCTCTCTCTCTTTCTTTCTTCCTTCCCTCCTTCCCTTCCTTCCTTTCTCTCTATCTCTTTCTTTCTTTCTTCCTTCCCTCCTTCCCTTCCTTCCTTCCTTCCTTTCTTTCTCTCTCTCTCTCTCTTCCTTCCTTCCTTCCTCTCTCTCTCTCTCTTTCTATCTCCCTTCCTCCCTCCCTCCCTCCCTCCCTTCTTTCCTTCCTCCCTCTCTCTCTCTCTCCCTCCCTCCCCCCCCTCCCTTCCTTCCTCACCTACAAAAAGATATTGATAAAATTGAACAGATCCAAAGACGGGCTACAAGATTGGTGGAAGGTCTTAAGCATAAAACGTATCAGGAAAGACTTCATGAACTCAATCTGTATAGTCTGGAGGACAGAAGGAAAAGGGGGGACATGATCGAAACATTTAAATATGTTAAAGGGTTAAATAAGGTTCAGAAGTGTTTTTAATAGGAAAGTGAACACAAGAACAAGGGGGCACAATCTGAGGTTAGTTGGGGGAAAGATCAGAAGCCACATGAGAAAATATTATTTGACTGAAAGAGTAGTAGATGCTTGGAACAAACTTCCAGCAGACCTGGTTGCTAAATCCGCAGTAACTGAATTTAAACATGCCTGGGATAAACATATACCCACCCTAAGATAAAATACAGTCTCTATAATCTCACAGTCACGGACCAGAGGCTTCTGAGGTGCCTCGATCCATCATTCATCCTACAGGATGGAAATCATAGAGAGCGGGATCTTCGTCGACCCAGGCCGAGGACGCCATCTTGTTCTCCTTCAAACCAAACATGGCTGCCTGAGGAATTCTGGGAGTTGAAGTCCACGAACCTTAAAAATGGCCCAAGTTTGTGGGGGGAAAAAACCTGGCCTTGTTGAACCGTGTCCTAAAAATCGTTTCTATATATTTTTTTATTCCCTCCCCTCTCAATTCGTGTAACTGCCTCCTCAGAGTTTTATTTTTTTTTCTCTCTCTCCCTTTTTTAAACCGTAAAATTCTTCTCCTCACGTTATTTTCTGCCTTCTGTATCTCTCTGCCCATTGTCCACTCCCTGTCAGGACCGTTGAATGGGGCCATTCTCATTTCTTGAACTACAACTCCCAGCATTCCATGCGCTTTGACAGCCAATGTCTCATCACCCGGGTGGGGATGTCAATTGAGGCTGGCGGATTGAAGGGCACCTGTCGGCTAACCCTTTCTCCTCTCCTTTCCCCCCGCCACCCAGCCCCACACCTGGACCAGCCCTGCTGCAAGGCGCTGTACGACTTCGATCCCGAGAACGACGGCGAACTGGGCTTCAAAGAAGGCGACATCATCACGCTGACCAACCAAATCGACGAGAACTGGTACGAGGGCATGATCCACGGCCAGTCGGGTTTCTTCCCTCTCAACTACGTGGAAGTCCTCGTCCCGCTACCTCAGTGAATCGGCCGGCGGCCTTCTCCGTGGCTCTTCCGTCCTCCTTCCTCTTCCTTCCTCCTCTTCCTCTTCCTCCTTTCCCGGCTGACCCAACACAACAGCCAGGAATGGAGATGTCCCTCCTAAAACATTCCAGAGATGAGAAGGTCTATCTTGACACTAATTTTCCCCCTTCGGGGTTGGGTGGAAAGCTTTTTTTGGAAACGGTGCCAAGGGCGGGTCCTGGAGGCTGTAGTCAAGCCGGGTGGCTAGACCCCCCCTGTCCCCTTTGGGGTGTGCTGGGGATTAGGGTCTAAGAAGCACAAAGGGGCCCATAACTGCTTCTGTTGGGCGTAAGTAAGGAACTCTCTCCTCCATGTTGGTTCAGCCGTGTCCTCGCGGGTTTTGGAACATCTCCAGGACCACCTAAGGAAGATGATGGCTTGTTTAGAGAATAGAGGTCTCTATGGGGATTGTGTGTTCTCTGTGTGTGTGTGTGTGTGTTTGTGTGCGTTTGTGCTAGCTCCAGGCATTGCGCGGAGCAGCAATCACCTTTGATAAGAAGATCCAGCACCTGCCTTTCCACAGATGGGCTCCTCCACCATCAGGGGCCTTCCCCCTTGTCCATGTTCTGCTGAAGCACATTGACCGCCAATGGTCTTTCCAGAGAGGTCTGGCCACCATTCCCATAAATCCCTAGCCAGCATTGACCCATCGATTTCCGGGGATTGTCCATTCAATATCCAAAGGCTTAAAATTTGTGGGTGACTTGGGTTCCCAGGTTTTTCAATACTTCGATTCTTAGTGGATCAACTTGGGCCATGCCTCTTTTTGTAGAACACCAACCTCCATGGTCTGGGGTGGGAGGTTTCACCTTCCAACCACGGGACCGGAGACTTATGGGTTGCCCGCATCCATAATTCGTCCCCACCAGATGCAAACTTTTAACAGCCCACCTCCTTGGCCCCAAGTAGAGGAAGCCGTCTTGGTGTCCTTCAGACCTTTCCACCCTCCATTGTCATCTCGAAGGCACCACCTTAGATCCTCAGCGGGTGCATCCATCCTTGGCTTCCTGCCTTCTGAGCTGCTCAGGTTAAATTCCCGACAAATCCGCCTACACTACAAACGGAAAAAAACCCCAGGAAGCACTTTTGGGGGCCTCTCCCAGCTTCTGCCAAAGAAACTGGGGACTTGTGGGTAACGGAGGGGCTGAGCCCCACCCGCCCCCTGCACAACTGCCCTGCATCCGTGGCTTGAAGAGAAAGCAGGGGGGGGCGGGGCGCCTTGAATTAGTGTTTCTCAACAGCGGCCATTTTAAGAGAGAATGGACTTCAATTCCCAGAATTCCCCAGCAAAGCAAAGCTGGCTGGGGAACTCTGGGAGTTGTAGTCCACCTATCGTAAAGGGGCCAAGCTTGAGATACACTGCCTTAAAAATTCAGGATTAAACCAGGAAAGGATTCCTTTCTCCCTGGGGACCTACAACCTGCCGGATATCTGGGTGGGGGGGTGGGGGATCCGATTTTTTTTTTCTTTCCTGACTATTTAAATGTGGTCTTTGTGCTTTCTCAGCTGCAGGCAGCCGGGCTAAATTCCACAGAGGCTAGTGGGGATTTTTTTTCTTTTCTATTTCCCCTTCCAGGGTTTGTGTGTGTGTGTGTGTTTTGAGGGGGGGGGGGCAAAAAAAACAAAACCCACCCACCAACAACCCAGTGGCTCCCTGCCATTTTTTCTAAGGCACTTATTTTGGCAGGGGAGGGAGTGGGAGTCCTCTGTCCTTTTCACCAAGGCCACAATTTTTGGAAAGGGTGGGTGGATTTTTGCAGCTGTGAGAGGACGTACGTACATCTTTTGGGAAGGTGGGTGGGGCGGGTGGGCTTGTATTTGAATTTCCGAAGTATCAATTAAACCAACTCCCCTGCTTTTCTTCCCCAAAAATAAGCTTCATCCTTTCTGGCAGTGTTTCCCAACCCTGGCAACTTGAAGATATTTGGACTTCAACTCCCAGAATTCCCCAGCCAGCATTCGCTGGCTGGGGAATTCTGGGAGTTGAAGTCCAGATATCTTCAAGTTGCCAAGGTTGGGAAACACTGCTTTAGAGAAACTGGAACCCAGAGCCCTGGCCGCTTACTAAGGATGGGGCCAAGTGCTGGCGCCAACTTTGGAAAAGAGGAATTTAATGAGAGGCGGGTGGGTTGGGGAATCGATAAAAAATTGAGAAATCAATAAAACCAGTACTATGTATGGGATGCCTCTCCCTGCCTTCCCAACCTTATCAATTCCAGCTATGTTTCTTTCACGTTCTCCACCCTTTGACCAGTTATGTGGCTGCGTACAGCCGTTGGAACGTATAAATGGATTTATTTTGTTTTAAGATTAGTCTCTCCTCCGTGCATATCCAGCTAGGGCTAATGGTCTTGTTCAGGGGTCTCCAAACTTGGACACTTTAAGACTAGCAGTGCATGGAGTCTCCAACCTTGGGAGCTTTAAGACTTGTGGACTTCATCTCCCAGAATTCTGGGAGTTGAAGTCCACAAGGCTTAAAGTTACCAAGATTGGAGACTCCATGCAGCAGTGCAAGGATAGGGAAAATTGGCTCTTCTATGACATGTGGACTTCAACTCCCAGAATTCCTGAGCTAGTCCACAAGTCATAGAGGAGCCAGCTTTGCCTACCCTTGCACTAATGGACTTCAGCTCCCAGAAGGACTTCAACTCTCAGAATTCCCTAGCCATCATGGAGAGCTGTTTTCTATAAGTGGCCACCAGCCTCTACTGTCCTGGGCTGCGAAGATCCATCTCCCTACAAGATGGAAATCATAGAGAGCGTGATCTTTGTCATCCCAAGCCGAGGAAGCCATCTTGTTTTTCAAACCAAACATGGCTGCCTGAGGAATTCTGAGAGTTGAAGTCCATAGGCCTTAAAATGGCCGACGTTTGAGCCTTGTTGAACCGTGTCCTAAAAATCACTTCTGTATTTTTTTAAATTCCCTCTCAACTTGGTATAAACCTCACACTTTTATTTTTTCTCTCTCCTTTTTTGAACCAGTCTCGTAAAATTCCACATTATTCTCTGCCTTCTATATCTCTCTGCCCATTTTCTACTCCCTGTCAGGACCACGTGAAGAAATAATTAAAAAAAAATAGCCCACATTGAACTGGGAGTGGGACAAAAGCAGGGAGGGAGAAGCATTTTGTAAATATCTAATATGTTTGAACGTCGTGGCTGCGTGCTGGCGTCCTTTCCGATGGCGTGAAAACTGTCCCCTTTGTATTTTCTTAAGTCTGGACAATTTTATTGGGGGAAAATGGGAAAAACAACGAACAAACCCTTTTCTTGTTTATGCATTTATTTTGTTCTGGAATGAAAAATAAAATAAAATAAAACTTGTATCCTTGAAAATAAAAAACGAAAAGTATTCAATGGTTGAAATGGCGTTCTGACTTCATTTTGAGGCCTACGGAGCCTCTCTCGCTCTAGTCCTTTTACCTCGGCAAATCATCAATTGCCCCTCTCCATCAATTGCATTTGTTGTGGTTGGCTCGCATCCGGCTCCTTTGATCATGCACATTGAGGAGTATGAACTGGGTCTATTTGGGTATCATAGGCCAGTGTGTTTACAGAGGAATTGGAAAATGAGAATGAGGGAGAGTTAGAGCCTGGGGAACCTCCAGAGACTGCAGAGCCCCCAGCTGTGGTAATGGTGGAGTCAGATGAGGAAGGGGATATTGTGGACCCAATATTAAATACTAAGATAAGAAGAATGCAAGGGAGACAAGAATATCTCCCACAACGTAGATCTAGGCATTGAATACTTCTATGCACAGCTTGTCATCACTGATAGTATAAAAAGGACTAGCAACTTAAGAGTCTCCTAAATCCTTCTGCAATCCTGAAATTCTGGTTTTTGAAGGCATTTGTGAGTATCTGTCAATGCCAAAAACTAATGATCTGAATTTATTACCTTATGTTGGGCCCATTATTAACTGTGCTGATAATGGTGGGTTTTTGGCAGTCGGACTAACATTCCTATGATTTCATTGCTATTTCCAGCACGTTTCTTTGTAAATTGACAAATATACATAGCATATACATTATTGATAATTAACCTGGCTGGACAGAACAGCATTCACCAATAGCTTATCAATTTTGGGGGTCCTTGGAGCCCTCTGCGCTTGGTGGTTTTCTTCACATTTTATTACCAATCTAGGTAACATCATCAGTGCCAGGGGGGGGGGGGGTGTTGCAAAAACGAGGACAATGACAACTGTGGTTTTTGGTGCTCTTTAAGCTTGGTGGTTTCCTTGTCGGCGTTTCATTACCAAAGTAGGTAACATCACCAGTGCTACAAGGGAGGGGACTTTGCAAGGAGGAAGAGGGGGACTGTGGAGTCCTCGATATTCCCCGAGCTTGGTGGTTTTCCTGTAGACGTTTCGTGACCCAACTAGGTAACTTCACCAGTGCTAAAAGGGGGAGAGGGAATTGTTTTCTGTTTATATACGAGTGCCTTTTACTGCCAATGTTGAGGGTATTGTTTGTTCTGTAGGTGCTTGGTTAGGCTGCTTGTTGTTTGAGATGGCAGCAGCAACCCAATAGGATGTCTGGAGGACAGAAGGGAAAGGGGGGACATGATCGAAACATTTAAATATGTCAAAGGGTTAAATAAGGTTCAGGAGGGAAGTGTTTTTAATAGGAAAGTGAACACAAGAACAAGGGGACACAATCTGAAGTTAGTTGGGGGAAAGATCAAAAGCAACATGAGAAAATATTATTTTACTAAAGAGTAGTAGATGCTTGGAACAAACTTCCAGCAGGCATGGTTGGTAAATCCACAGTCACTGAATTTTAACATGCCTGGGATAAACATAGATCCATCCTAAGATAAAATATAGAAAATACTATAAGGGCAGACTAGATGGACCAGGAGGTCTTTTTCTGCCGTCAGTCTTCTATGTTTCTATGTAAACTAAGACCAAAGCCGGCATTCCGTTCTAGCATTGATGTCTTTACCTAGTAAGGTAATGAAATGTCTTCAAGAAAAGAAAAACAATAAACACATCCCCAGTGAAGTATATATTACCGGGTTTATTATTTGAATAGAATACATTGCACAATGAAGTATGAATTCAAATTATACTGGATACAGGTTATGATCTGCGGAGAACTATAAGATTTATGTTCTTTCTTTTTATTTTGTGAAAACCAATAAATAAAGTTTAAAAAAGAAAAGAAAAACAAAACATAGAGAGCACCAAAGACCCCCAGAGTCCCTTTTCTTCCCTCCACCCCACAGATCCCACTCCCACCTAGCATTGATGATGTTATCTAGTTGGATGATGAAATATCTGCAAGAAAACAACCAAGTTTAGTGTTGTGGCTAGCTCTGGCCCAGCTCCTGCCCCAAGGACTGTGGATGTGGGGGAGACATCCACATGCTGCAGGCCTATTTTGCCCCCCCCCCCCCGGTGGAATCTGCTGATGAAGGCTCCTCTGACCGAGAAGACATGAGTGACAGGGAGGAGGAGAGTGGCAGACAGCTCAGAAGGAGATCAATTATCTAGCTCCTCCTTGGATTCAGAACAAGAGTTAATGATACAGCCACGCATGCGGAGAGCGATGCATAGGCAACAACAACTGAGAGATTATTATCAAAGAAAATGAGGCCACCTGTGGTTGGGTGGGGCTGTGGTCATTAGTGAGGCTGCTATAAAGAGCAGCCTGTGGGTTTGGCCATTGTGGAGGATTATCTGATCGTTGTGTTTCGTGACTGCTTTACTGACTTTGACCTTTGGTGTGCTGATTTTTCCCCGCTTTGAAACTAAACCAGAGCAAAGTGTGTTTCACTTTGTGAAAGAAGGAGGACTGTGAATTGCCTCACAGCTGCAAGCTAAGTATCACAGAACTGATAAGGGACTTGTACAAATTACCAGTTTGTTTGGAGACGAGTGCTCTTTGCTATACCAAAAGAGGGCTTGGTTTAAGTGAATTTTCATTATAAAGAACATTGTTTTGAATTTTCAAACGCGTGTGTGTGTGTGAAATTTGTACCTGTGAATTTTTGGGAGGAGTCTACCAGAGAGCCCGACAGAACAGTTAAGACAGCACCATAATCCGCCTCCTCTCCAGAAACTCTACTCCCTTCTAGCACTGATAATGTAACTTAGTTGGGTCACGAAACGTCTGACCACCAAGGACCTATGGTGGTCCTCCTCTTCTGCTCCTTCTCCACCACGCCACAAAAACCATACTCTCTTCTGGAACTGATGATGTTATGTAGTTGGATTGTTAAATGTAAGGGAAAAAGCAAGCTCCACAGTCCTCCTCTCCATAAATCACTCTCCCTTCTAGTACTGGTGATGTTACCTAGCTGGGTCATGAAACCTCTGTAAGAAAACCTTAGAAAGCTTAGAAAACCCTGAGATGCAAATCTTCTGTTGGCCGATCAACCAACATTTTATATTTCAGGACATTACAGTTGTTTACACATTCCAGGTGAGCGAAGACCTTTTTTTAGGGCCGAGTTCATTTCGGCAGGTTGACAATATATATAATCTCCCAATCTCGGCCACTGAATTTCTCCCGTTTTTTATCATTCAGTGTTTTTGGGTCTACGAAGGGCTTTCCTTCCGCAACCTCACTGTTGGGAGAAAAAGCTTAAAAAGTAGAGGTGGGGGAAATAATTCTCTAACCCAGTGTTTCCCAACCTTGGCAACTTGAAGAAATCTGGACTTCAACTCCCAGAATTCCCCAGGCAGCAAATGCTGGCTGGGGAATTCTGGGAGTTGGAGTCCAGATCTCTTCAAGATGCCAAGGTTGGGAAACACTGCTGTAACCCAGCATCACTGCTTCTCCGATGCACTGCAAGGAGAGTCCAACATGGGTGATACTTCAGCCTGATTGGTTAGAGGCTGAGTTAAATTAGAATAATAATTAGCCCCGCCCTCTTCCTTCATTCAAGCCGGATGACAAACTTGGGTACCAATATTTTTCCCCCCCTCTTAAGAATGGGATTCTAAACATGTTTTTAATTTTCTTTTGTGGCCTGTTCTAAGAAGATCTTGGTAGCCTTTTCTTTTGCTTCTCCAGCCTGTCCTATTTCAGATTATTATTGTTATTATTATTTATTTATTTATCAGTTCATCCATCCTGCCATAGGGTAACTATTGGCCCATTTGCTCAAAATACATCACACCTATTTTCCTGCCCACCGCAACATTTCCAGACAAAGCTGGTAAGGCGAGCTACCCGTAAATCTCTGCTTACATTGTAGAAAATGCAAGTTCCTAATGATGCTATTGGCAAACTAAATCTCTGGACGCCCCTCCAGATTACTTGCCTATCTGTAAAATGGGTGCACTGGCCTACTTGTTAAGAAATCTGGGGGTACTTTGTCTCTTCCCCAGCCAAAGGCTGAGCCAAAAACAGATGGTTTGAAACATTAAAAAGGATCCACTTTGACCCCGTACATTTCCCTTCTCCGATGCACATCAGGGCTTGCAGTTCTGGGTTCAAATTCCTGCCTGGATCCCGGTTTGTGACCTCTGCCTGAGTCCTGGGTCCCCTTCAAAGGGCTGTTTCGTCAGCTGCTGTGTTGGAGGGCAGCATAGACTTGTTCCAAGATATGTCCGAAAGCTTGATCCTTGGGAGTCCTGGACGCTAAGGAGCCCTGAAGAAAAGACAGAAGGTAGAGTTTGTTTAGAATAGAAATAGAAATAATAGAATATTGGACTGAAGAACAGAATAAAATTAGGACTAGAATAGAATAAAGAATAGAATGAAAAGGAATGGAATGGGAATAGAATAAAATAAATGGGATAGAATAGGAATAGAATAGAATAAAATAATGGAATAGAATAGAATAAAGAATGGAATAGAATAGAAAATGGAACAGGAATAGAATAGAGGAGAGAATAAGGAATGGAATAGAATAAAATATAAAATGGAATGGAATAGAATAGAATAGAATAGAGAATGGAATAGAATAGGAATAGAATAGAATAAAGAATGGAATAAATAGGAATAGAATAGAATAATGGAATAGAATAGAATAGAAAATGGAATGGAATAAGAATAGAATAGAATAAGGAATGGAATAGAATAGAATAGAATAGAAAATGGAACAGGAATAGAATAGAGGATAGAATAAGGAATGGAATAGTATAAAATATAAAATGGAATGGAATAGAATAGAATAGAGAATAGAATAAGGAATGGAATAGAATAGAATAGAGAATGGAATGGGAATAGAATAGAATAAATGGGATAGAATAAGGAATAGAATAGAATAGAATAGAGAATGGAATAGAACAGGAATAGAATAGAATAAGGAATAGAATAGAAAATGGAACAGGAATAGAATAGAGGATAGAATAAGGAATGGAATAGAATAGAATATAAAATGGAATGGAATGGAATAGAATAAGGAATAGAATGGAATTAAATAAAATAATAGAATAGAAAATCAGAATAGAATTATGGAATGGAATGGAATTACAGTAGAACAGAACAGAACAGAGCAACAGAATGGATCCTGGGGATGTTCTAGTCGAACCCCACGCTCAGTCAGGAAACCCTATACCTGTGATGGCAAACCTATGGAGCCATATCCGAGGGCATACAAAACACCTTATGTCCGCTCCAGTGCCCATGTGCACACTGTCCAGATTATTTTTGACCTTATTTTCAGCTGTTTTCAATCTCTCCAGGCTTCAGCAAAGCCTCCTGAACCCCGAGGACAGCGAAAAACGGCCCAGCGAGCCAACGTAGAAACTTCTGGTTGTCCTGTTGGGCCTTGTTTCGCCATCCCCAGCTTCAGAAAAGCCACCTGAACCCTGGAGATGGCGAAAAACGACTCAATGGGCCTACCGGATGACCGGAGGTTTTAGTGAGGCTTGTGCGTGTGAATGGGGGAAGCTGTGCGGGCGTGGTGGGCTGGGGGGGGGGGTTGTGCGCTTGTGCCGGGGGAGGGCATTGCCGAAAAAGGTTCGTCATCACTGCCCTACACTACTTCAGACAAATGGTTGTCCAACATCTTCTTAAAAACTTCCAGTGTTTTCAGAAATTGTGAATGCTCCAACACTGGAAATTTTAAAGAAGATGTTGGACAACCACCTGTGTGAAGTGGTGTAGGGTTTCCTGCCTAAGCAGGGGGTTGGACTATAAGACCTCTAGGGTCCCTTCCAACTCTGTTGTTGTTATTTATCAAATTTATTTTCCGCAGATGCCGGAAATTATTTATTTGTTTGTTTATTTATTGGATTTATATATCTCCGAGGACTCAGCTTACAACATATAAAAGAGACAGTAGGTTACAATAAGTAACAATAAATCCAGTTGTACAATAAGTACAATAAATCCAAATAATTAAAATTAGATAGACCAAGGATAGGCAGAGTTGGCTCTTCTATGACTTGTGGACTTCAACTTCCAGAATTCCTGAGCCAATCTTGCTAGCTCAGGAATTCTGGGAGTTGAAGTCCACATGTCATAGAAGAGCCAACTTCGCCTAGCCCTGAGATAGACTAAAATCCCTGGTTATATTAAAACCAATCACACCCGTTCATACAACAACTATACAATCATTTGTTGGCCTGGGGCGAAGGTCCAATGGCCCCAAGCCTGGCAGCATAAATGAGTCTTTAGAGTCTTGCGGAAGGCAGGGAGGGTGGGGGCAGTGGTGAATCTCCGGGTGGAACTGATTCCAGATGACTGGGGCCACCACAGAAAAGGCTCTTCCCCTAAGCGCCACCAAGCGACATTGTCTAGCTGATGGGACGTAGAGAAGGCCGACTGTGGAACCTGCCCGGCCGCTGGGACTCCTACGACAGAAGGCGGTCCCGCAGGTAATCTTTATCCAGGTGTTCCTTACCTTGAGTTTATCCAGGTAGGTTTGCTCCTGGTTCCATGTATCCTGGAACTTCACCATGTCAGGTGCTCCTTTGTAAAACTCCACCAGAAGCATCTGAAAGCAGGTTAGAAAGCGATCAATGGAAGGAAAGACACAATGACCTGCCCTTGTTAGGTGAGTTCCAGATAATCCTCAAGTTACGACTGTTCAGAGTTACGACCAGAGGCAGGGTTCTGTAATTTACCTACCGGTTCGCCAAGCAGCACCAAAAATGGGAATGTGTGCGCACATTTATTTATTTATTAGATTTGTATGCCGCCCCCCCTCTAGACTCGGGGCGGCTCACAACAATAATAACACAATATATAGCAAATCTAACAATTAAAAGTCACTAAAAACCCCTTATTAAAAAGAAAACATACACACGTAAACATACCATGCATAAACTGTATAGGCCCGGGGGAGATGTCTCAGTTCCCCGCATGCCTGGTGGCAGAGGTGGGTTTTAAGAAGTTTACGAAAGACAAGGATGGTGGGGGCAGTTCTAATTTCTGGGGGGAGCTGGTTCCAGAGGGTCGGGGCCACCACAGAGAAGGCTCTTCCCCTGGGTCCCACCAGACGACATTGTTTAGTCGACAGGACCCGGAGAAGGCCAACTCTGTTAGAATTGCCCCCACCCTCCTTGCCTTCCATAAACTCCTTAAAACTCACCTCTGCCGTCAGGCATGGGGGAATTGAGGCATTCCCCCCCTCCCCCGGGACTATACAATTTATATATGGTATGTCTGTGTGAATGGTTTAATAATGGGGCTTTTAAAATGTTTTTTAAAATTTATTAAATTTGTTATGAATTATTTTATTGTATGCTGTGAGCCGCCCCGAGTCTACGGAGAGGGGCGGCATACAAATCTAATTAATAATAATAATAATAATAATAATAATAATAATAAATTAATAATAATAATAATAATAATAATAATAATAATAATAATAATAATATTAGGACTTGGTTCTGAAATTTGGACAGCCAACACCAACACCTCTGTGGTTATGTGATCGAATTTTGGGCAAGGGGGCAAGGTTGAAAGATGAGTTAAATATTAGTAGTAGTAGTAGTAGTATTTATTAGACTTGTAAATCCACGGTGACTGGCGGTTTTCTTGAGAGATGCCACCACACCTGTAAATTTCACTTCCGTGACCCCATAATTTATGAATTAGACTTCTATGCCGCTCTTCTTGAAGCAACTCATAAGCTTTTTTTAACATCAGGATAGTGCGGTGGTTGGGTCATGGTGCCATTAATGACCCCGTGTAAGAGAACGGAGAGAAAGGATACCATTTCGTGGAGAATGTCGTTCGTTAAAAATCCATCCTGGATGTAGGTGACTTCAACCTCCATGGGGATGCCATAGTCATAAGGTCTTTGCTGCAGGAAGAAAACAAAAAAGGGAGTGAGAAGGGGAGGAGAGGAAAGGAAAGGAAGAAAAGGGAAAGAAAGAAAAATAGAGAGAGAGAGAGAGAGAAAAGAAAGAGAAAGAAAAAGAAAGAAAAGAGAAAAAGAAAGAAAGAGAAAAAGAAAGAAATGTAGGAAGGAAGGAAGGGTGCAAGGAAAAAAGGAAGAAAGAAAGAAAGAAAGAAAGGAACAAAAGAAAGAAAGAAATGTAGGAAGGAAGGAAGGGTGGAAAGAAGAAAGGAAGAAAGAAAGAAAGAAAGAGGGAGGGAGGAAGGAAGGAAGGAAAGAAAGAAGGAAGGAAGGAAGGAAGGAAGGAAGGAAGAAATGTAGGAAGGAAGGAAGGGTGGAAGGAAGAAAGGAAGGAAGGAACAAAAGAAAGAAAGAAATGTAGGAAGGAAGGAAGGAATGGTGGAAGGAAGAAAGGAAGGAAGGAAGGAAGAAAGAAAGAAACAGGGAGGGAGGAAGGAAGGAAGGAAGAAAGAAATGTAAGAAGGAGAGAGGGAGGAAGGAAGGAATGAAATTTTTAATCCTTGTCTTCTTTATTAAAACTTCACTGGTTTTTTTGGACATGTGCATACAATGAAAATTATCCGGAAGAAGATTTGAGCACTGCTTGTGCACAACCCTTGTCTGCTTTAATTAAATTAAATTTTAATTTAATTAAATGCTTTAATTTTAATTAAATTAAAATTTAATTAATTAATTAATTAATTCAATAGATGTCTATGGTTTCCCAACTCACACACATGGTGAATCTGAGAGGCATACATACAGCATTGCAATTCCACAATAGAAAATGTCCAGGAATCCTCACACTCTTACAGGGAGCCCTTGACTTAAGACCACAGCGAGGACCAGAACTTCACTTATTTCTGCTTGTTCAATGAGTCACACCCTATTTTATGACCATTTTGCCACAGTCCTTAAGCAAAGTCTGGCATCCCGGTCTTTCTTTGACATGAACTCTAGCAGAAGTGCTGATCATACAAGGCCACAAAATAGATCATAGTCTAGAACCATGGCCTTAGAATCACGGAATCAGCCATTAGAATCATAGAGATCTAGAATCATAGTCATAGAATCGTAGTTTCAGAGCCATAGAATCATTGTCATAGGATAATGTCTAGAATAATAGATTCATAGAATCATAGCCATAGAATCACAGAATCATAGCGTTCTGGAATCATATTCATAGAATCATAGATTCATAGAATCATAGCCATAGAATCACAGAATCATAATCATAGAATCATATTCTGGAATCATAGCATCATAGTCTAGAATCATAGATTCAAAGAATCATACCCATAGAATCACAGAATCATAGTCATAGAATCCTAGAGTTCTAGAAACATAGTCTAGAATCATGGATTCATCGAATCAGAGTCTAGAATCATGGATTCATCGAATCAGAGTCTAGAATCATGGATTCATCGAATCGTAGTCTAGAATCATGGATTCATCGAATCAGAGTCTAGAATCATGGATTCATCGAATCAGAGCCTAGAATCATGGATTCATCGAATCAGAGTCTAGAATCATGGATTCATCGAATCAGAGTCTAGAATCATGGATTCATCGAATCAGAGTCTAGAATCATGGATTCATCGAATCAGAGTCTAGAATCATGGATTCATCGAATCGTAGTCTAGAATCATGGATTCATCGAATCAGAGTCTAGAATCATGGATGCATCGAATCAGAGTCTAGAATCATGGATTCATCGAATCGTGGTCTAGAATAATAGAATCATACCCATAGAATCACAGTCATAGAACCAGATTCATAGAATCATAGCCAATCACAGAATCAGAGTCAGAATCAGTCTAGAATCATAGTCATAGATTCTTAGAATCAGCCAATCACAGAATCAGTCTAGAACCATAGAATCATAGAATCATAGCCAGTCACAGAATCATATTCTATAATCATGGTAATAAACCATAGAATCATAGAACCATATAGAATCAGATGGCTGGGAAGGACCTTGGATCCAACCCCCTGCCTAAGACTGGAGACCTTGTCTTATTGCATCTTGAACAAATGAGATTTTTTGTTCTTCATTTTTTCCCCCCAAGACCTTGAAGACTTCCCTACAATTTCCAAACTGTCTGCTACTCTTTCTAAATCTGTTAAACATCCATACGGCATATTTCAAGCAGAAAGAGGCTCGTTCTCCCAGTTAACTGGTCCTCCCAGTTAAAATCCTTCAAGGCTGCCAGTATGACCTGGACAATTCTTGTTGGCCGGGATGTTCAAACTTACCTCCGGAGGTGGCATAACCCAGAAGGGGGAGATTTTGGACTCCACGCCTTGATTGCCATGGTAGTAAGGACCTGGGACGGGAAAAGAGAAATACTTGGATGAGCAGTCAGAAGTTTCAAGCCCCATTGGGGATTGCAAACCCTGCCTTCTTCCTTGGTCCCATGGGTGGCGAAAGAAAGAAAGGTCTTAAGCATAAAACGTATCAGGAAAGACTTCATGAACTCCGTCTGTATAGTCTGGAGGACAGAAGGGGAAGGGGGGACATGATCGAAACATTTAAATATGTGAAAGGGTTAAATAAGGTCCAGGAGGGAAGTGTTTTTAATAGGAAAGTGAACCCAAGAACAAGGGGGCACGATCTGAGGTTAGTTGGGGGAAAGATCAGAAGCAACGTGAGAAAATATTATTTGACTGAAAGAATAGTAGATGCTTGGAACAAACTTCCAGCAGACGTGGTTGGTAAATCCACAGGAACTGAATTTAAACATGCCTGGGATAAACATAGATCCATCCTAAGATAAAATACAGGAAATAGCATAAGGGCAGACTGGATGGACCAGGAGGTCTTTTTCTGCCGTCAGTCTTCTATGTTTCTATGTAAGATTGACGGCAGAAAAAGACCTCCTGGTCCATCCAGTCTGCCCTTATGCTATTTCCTGTATTTTATCTTAGGATGGATCTATGTTTATCCCAGGCATGTTTAAATTCAGTTCCTGTGGATTTACCGACCACGCCTGCTGGAAGTTTGTTCCAAGTATCTACTACTCTTTTAGTGAAATAATATTTTCTCACGTTGCTTCTGAGCTTTCCCCCAACTAACTTCAGATTGCGTCCCCTTGTTCTTGTTCTCAAGAACAAGAGATAGTTCTCAACTATTTATTTATTTATTTATTTGTTTGTTTATTTAATTAATTAATTTTTGTGCCGCCCTTCTCCTTAGACTCAAGGCGGCTTACAACATGTTAGCAATAGCGAATTTTTAACAGAGCCAGCCTATTGCCCCCACAATTTTACCCACCTCGGAAGGATGGGAGGCTGAGTCAACCTTGAGCCGATGATGAGATTTGAACCGTTGACCTACAGATCTACAGTCAGTTTCAGTGGCCTGCAGTACTGCACTCTACCTGCTGCGCCACCCTGGCTCTATACTAGCCTGACTATTGTCAGAATCTAGGCCCGTGTTGGCATGCAGAGCCATGTCTGAGGTCATGCGTGGTGGTGCCCTATATCACTTCCAGCAGGCATGTGCGCCCTGGCCAGCTGGTTTTGGGCCTTCCGGAGTGCAAGGGAGAACTACCGCAAATGAGCGCCAAGCAGGGCTGGAAGCTGTTGCTGGTTCCCTGGAGCTTCAGCTGGTAATCCATCTGCATGTCGATGTCTTGCAAAGAGGGCAGGGGGTGGCTAAACGGGTGGCTGTGGTACCAGCCCACCAGCGACAGACCTCGCAGGAAGAGGTTTTGGCATATCTGGAAAGGAGAAAGAAGATTCTGGGTAAAATAATAATAACAACAACTATTATTATTATTATTATTATTATTATTATTATTATTATTATTGTCAATACAACACAGCAAACGAGATCACTATACTAGATTTCGTATTTCATTATTATTATTATTATTATTATTATTATTATTATTATTATTATTATTATTACTATTATTATTACTATTATTATTACTATTATTATTATTATTATTATCATTAATTAGATTTGTATGCCGCCCTTCCCTGAAGACTCGGGGCGGCTCACAGAATGCAATAAACAACACGACAACAAATCTAATTAATTAAAAATTACTACTAAAATCCCATACAGTAATACGTCGTCTTACGAACCTAATTGGTTCCAGTGGGAGGTTCGTAAGACGAAAGGTTCGTAAGACGAAACATTGTTTCCCATAGGAAACAATGTAAAGTCAATTAATCCGTGCAACCAAACCCCCCCCCCCCCCCCGCAAAAAAACGCTGCCGCCCGGCTGTCACCTATTAAAACAGCCGGGGGGCTTCCCAGCAGCCTCCGAACGCCAAACCCGGAAGTTCGGGTTTGGCGTTCGTAACACGAAAAAAGTTCGTAAGAAGAGGCAAATTTTTTCTGAACCGTTTGGAGGCTGCTGGGAAGCTGCGTGGCTGTTTTAAAAGGTGACAGCCGGGCTGGGGGGCTTCCCAGCAGCCTCCGAACGCCAAACCCGGAAGTTCTGGTTTGGCGTTCGTAAGACGAAAAAAGTTCATAAGAAGATGCAAATTTTTCCTGAACCCCGGGTTCGTATCTTGAGTTGTTCGTAAGACGAGGGGTTCGTATCTTGAGGTACCACTGTATACCGTAGTACCTCGTGATGCGAACCCCTCGTCATACGAACTTTTCGAGATACAAACTCGGGGTTTGGAATTTTTTTGCCTCTTCTTATGAACTTTTTTTGCTTTATGAACCCGCCGCCGCGAATGCCGAACCCAGAATTTTGGCAAAAGTTTGGGTCCGGCGTTCGGGAGGCTGCCAAGAAGCGCCGCCGCCCGACTGTCACCTTCCGAAACAGCTGGGGGGCTTCTCAGTGTTCTCCCGAATGCCGAACCCGAAAGTTCAGCAAAAGTTTGGGTTCAGCATTTGGGTTTGGGAAGCCACCAAGAAGCACCGCCACCCGGCTGTCACCTTCCAAAACAGCTGGGGGCTTCTCGGCGTTTTCCTGAACGCCAAACCCAGAGGTTCGGCAAAAATTCAGGTTCGGTGTTCGGGTTTGGGAGAACGCCGAAAAGTGCTGCCGCCCAGCTGTCACCTTTGCAGAAGAGCTGTGGAGCTGTTGGTCAGTCGGGAGGCTCAAACGGAGGTGGGGAATCCCAATAGGGAATTCCAGGGGCGGAGCTTTGACGTCATGGAGACGTCCTTCCTGGCCGGCTGAAACGTGGATTCCACGTTTCAAGCATAAGCACCAAGACAAATTCCTTGTGTGTCCAATCACATTTGGCCAATAAAGAATTCTCTACCTAGTTCATCTTTCTGCTATTATCCCTTCCCATTATGCTAAACTGTAGTTCATCCACATCACATGTTTATGTTCTGGGAGTGTGCTGAAGTTCAGAAATTCTGGAAGGGAGTGCAGAATGAAATAAACAAGATGTTAAACATTAAGTGGATAATTACAAAAGAAATAGCGGTATTAGTTAAACAAAGAGAACTGAGAGATTTTAAAGAAATAAAAACTGCAGCATTGGAAAGCGCTCAAGCGGTAGTGGTATTGGGTTGGAAAGAGGCTAAAAAAATGGACATTACAGAATTGGTACTGGTGCATGGTGGATCACACTCACTTTGAAATTATGGAAATAAGATTAAACAACTTTAATGAAAACAAACTGGAGAAACTGATGGAACGATGGGACAAGGTGAAAGATTCTATGTTAAGTAAAATTTGCAACAAAAAGAAACTCAAATCACTCTTTGAATTGTAAATAAATGCAAATCAGAGCTGAGGAAATTACAGAATATATACTCGTAAATAATTGAACCCCCCAATTGGTGGTGGGGAATGTATGTTTAGTCGGGTGATGGGACACATGCACAGAACACTGTTGTATGCTGTTTGTATTGCGTTATGTATGTGCAAAACCCAATAAAATATATATTTTTTTAAAAACACATCACATGTTTAACTCAATACATGAACCCATTTTTCTTGACCCATAAAAAATAATCCAGACTCCTGAGACTGATGGATTTACTGGGCCACAAAACAATCAATCAAGCTTCCACCCTGAACCCATTGTGTTTTAATTGATCGGATGACTTCTGTTTGTGTGAGCACAGCCACCGTTCAATAAAATTTTGACCCGCAAAAGAAGAACACAACAGTCTGGCATGAATACGAGGACTGTTTTTGCAGTGTTCACCCCCTTTCTGTGACTTTTGAAATCAACTACAGGTAATCCTCCACTTACAACGGTTCATTTAGTGACGGTTCAAAGTGACAACGGCGTTGGAAAAAATGTTGCAATTTTTTGCAACCATTCGAAGTTACAATGGTATTAAGGAAAAGTACGATTCGGTCCTCACGCTCACAACCACTCCAGTGTTCCCATACTCACATGATCGCAATCTGGGGTCTAAGATCACACTTAGAATAGAACAGAATTCTTCATTATTATTATTATTATTATTATTATTATTATTATTATTATAGTTGTTGTTGTTGCCGTCCCGAGTCTGCGGAGAGGGGCAGCATACAAATCTAATAAATAATAATAATAATAATAATAATGATGATGATGATGTTGCAGTTGTTGTTGTTGTTATTATTATTATTATTATTATTATTATTATTATTATTATTAATTAGACTTGTATGCCACCCTTCTCCAAAGAATCCCAACATTACTGCATTTTTTGGAGGATAAGATCAGTGATGGGCTCCTATGGGTATGGTCCGCGGAGTCCGCGGAGAGGGGCGGCATACAAATCTAAATAATAAATAAATAATAAATAAATGGTCAGGTATACAGAACCAGTAAAAAGAAATTGGTCAGATATGCAGAACCGACGGACTTTCTGTCCCTTCTGGGCTCTGGGTCTGTTTTTCCCATCACAGTAAATGAGGTTGAATGTGTATAGTTTTAGAAGAGCTGTGCCTTACTGAACAAGCACATCGCTTTAACGATGGATTTTCAGGTCCCAATTGTGGTCGCAAGCTGAGGACCACCTATACCAGTGATGGCGAACCTATGGCACGGGTGCCACAGGTGGCACGCGGAGCCATATCTGCTGGCACGCAAGCCATTGTCCTAGCTCAGCTCCAACATGCATGTCTATGCCGGTCAGCTGATTTTTGGCTCACACAGAGGCTCTGGGAGGGCGTTTTGGGCTTCCAGAGAGCCTCCGGGAGGGTGGCAGAGAGCGTTTTTAACCTGCTCCAGCTCCAGGGAAGCCTTTGGAGCCTGAGGAAGGCGAAACACGAGCCTATAGACAGCCTATAGCCTATAATACTATAGAGGGATATAGCATTGCTTCCAGCTGTATGGATTCAGCTCCAGTGATCTTAGAAGCTGATGTCTTAGAAGAACTTGAACAATTAAAGATAAATAAGGCAATGGGTCCAGATGACATCCACCCCAGAGTTCTTAAAGAACTCAGATCTGTCATTGCTACCCCCCTGACTGATTTGTTTAACCAATCCTTGTTAACAGGAGAAGTTCCTGAGGATTGGAGAATGGCCAGTGTTGTGCCTATTCACAAGAAGGGCAGTAGAGAAGAAGCTGGTAACTACAGGCCAGTTAGCTTGACATCAGTTGTAGTTAAAATGATGGAGACTCTACTCAAAAAGAGGATAAATCAGCACCTAAAAACAATAACTTATTGGACCCAAATCAGCATGGCTTTACTGAAGGCAAATCATGTCAGACTAATCTCATTGATTTCTTTGACTATGTCACAAAGGTGTTGGATGAAGGTGGTGCCGTGGATATTGCCTACCTGGACTTCAGCAAAGCCTTTGATACGGTTCCACATAAAGAGCTGATAGATAAATTAGTGAAGATTGGACTTAATCCCTGGATAGTTCAGTGGATCTCAAGCTGGCTGAAGCATAGACATCAGAGAGTTATTGTTAATGGCGAGTATTCTGAGCAGAGTCAGGTTACAAGCGGTGTGCCACAAGGGTCTGTTCTGGGTCCTATTCTTTTTAATATGTTTGTGAGTGACATAGGGGAAGGTTTGGTAACTGAATGTAAACATGCCTGGGATAAACATATATCCATCCTAAGATAAAATACAGGAAATAGTATAAGGGCAGACTAGATGGACCATGAGGTCTTTTTCTGCCGTCAGTCTTCTATGTTTCTATGTTTCTACTGGTCCCACCAGAAATTGGGAAACAGGCCATTTCCAGCCTCCAGAGGGCCTCCAGGGGATGAGAGAAGCTGTTTTCATCCTCCCCAGGCATTGAATTATGGGTGTGGCCACTCACGCATGCGCGATAGCGCTCATGCAGGCTCTTTCAGCACCCAAGGAAAAAAAGTTCGCCATCACTGACCTATACACTATTTCGAATTACACTTTGCGATAAAGACAACTGGGAATTGCTCTAGCAGTGCCTCAAAACCGGAAGTGATCTTTCTGGCTGGTCTTTCTGGGGGTCCAAGGAGATCCCTTCCCGTTTCCACTTATCGCCTCACCTCTTCTTCGACAATGGCTGCCAATTCCCCGTCTCCAAGTCGCGACCGGCAAGGAAAGGCCCGCAGCACCGTCAGCACTGCAACACAACACAGCAGAACACAACAAGGTTATGGTTAAACAAGGATCGATCCCATACACCATTTTGTTAATTTTCAACGTTATACATCAATCAAGGTCAAAATTAAGATATATATAGAGCAGGGGTTTCCAAACTTGGCAACTTTAAGGCCTGTGGACTTCTGGGAGCTTTAAATTCACAAGAGAATTCTGGGAGTTGAAGTCCACAAAGGAATTCTGGGAGTTGAAGTCCACAAGGGAATTCTGGGAGTTGAAATCCAAAAGGGAATTTTGGGAGTTGAAGTCCACAAGAGAATACTAGGAGTTGAAGTCCACAAGGGAATTCTGGGAGTTGAAGTCCACAAGGGAATTCTGGGAGTTGAAGTCCACAAGGGAATTCTGGGAGTTGAAGTCCAAAAGGGAATTCTGGGAGTTGAAGTCCAAAAGGGAATTTTGGGAGCTGAAGTCCACAAGGGAATTCTGGGAGCTGAAGTCCACAAGGGAATTCTGGGAATTGAAGTCCACAAGGGAATTCTGGGAGTTGAAGTCCACAAGGGAATTCTGGGAGTTGAAGTCCACAAGGGAATTCTGGGAGCTGAACACCACAAATCTTCAAGTTGCCAACCTTGGAGTCCTCAACTTACAACCAGTTAGGGCCAGAATTTGCATTGCTGAGCAAGATGGTTGTTAAGTGACTCATAGATGTTTTACCTCTTTTTTTGCCGTAGTTGTTAAGTGAATCACTGCAGTTGTTAAGTAAATTGCACGGCCGTTAAATGAATCTGGATTCCTTCACTGTTCTTGCTTGTCAGGAGCTGCTTGGAGGGTTCACAGGACCCCGGGATACCCCAACTAGCTTATATAGATGTCAGTTGCCAAGTGTCCAAATTTTAATCACAGGACACAATGGGGATGTACGGTTGTAAGTAGGAGGACTGGTTGTAAGTCGCTTTTTTCAGTTTGTAAATTGGAACATTCGCTAAGCAAAAGTTGCCTTTCTAAGCTTATTATAATTAGTGTTTCTCAGCCTTCAATACTTTAAAGATGGGTGGACTTCAACTCCCAGAATTCCCCAGCCAGCATACTGACTGAAGAATTCTGGGATTTGAAGTCCAGCCATCTTCAAGCATACTGGCTGAAGAATTCTGGGATTTGAAGTCCATCCATCTTAAAGCATGTTGGCGGAAGAATTCTGGGATTTGAAGTCCATCCATCTTAAAGCATGTTGGCTGAAGAATTCTGGGATTTGAAGTCCATCCATCTTAAAGCATGTTGGCTGAAGAATTCTGGGATTTGAAGTCCAGCCATCTTAAAGCATGTTGGCTGAAGAATTCTGCGATTTGAAGTCCATCCATCTTAAAGCATGTTGGCTGAAGAATTCTGCGATTTGAAGTCCAGCCATCTTAAAGCATGTTGGCTGAAGAATTCTGCGATTTGAAGTCCATCCATCTTAAAGCATACTGGCTGAAGAATTCTGGGATTTGAAGTCCATCCATCTTAAAGCATGTTGGCTGAAGAATTCTGCGATTTGAAGTCCATCCATCTTAAAGCATATTGGCTGAAGAATTCTGGGATTTGAAGTCCAGCCACCTTAAACTTGGCAAGATTGGGAAACACTGTATAACTTATCATTATATGTTCTCCACAATATGATATTCTGTGTTGGGATACCAGGAAGGAAATTACCACTTTTTATATGGTTTAGAAACGATTTAAGTAATTCGCTGCCTTGCAGATATCAGCCCAAATATAAATAAAATGGCTTTTTATATTGCTCTTAAAACAAGACATCAGTCACTGCTGATGTAACTGCACTGATTGTGGTACCACACAGTCATTTTATTTATTCCAAGGACAATGGACCGATTGTGGGGTTTATTTTATTTACCAATCGGCCAAAGGCCCTAATAAAAACTCATTCATTTATTCTTTTCTTTAAACTACAAATAAAGTTTTACTTTGTGACTGGTGGAAAAGTCCAGCTTTTTTCTTATAAATATGAAAAATTGAAACTGTACCGACTGTGTTAAGCTATTATATTTATTTTGGGGACAATAGTTCGGTTGTGGGATTTAATGTTATTCACTCATGGGCCAAAAAAGTCATTTTAAAAAGTTCTTTCATTCCTTCTTTCAAAAAATGTCTTTCAAGTACAAATAAAGTTGTATTTTTGTGGCTGCTGGAAAAGTCCAGCTTTTCCTTATCGGAGCCAAAAATTAAATCTGGATGGTCTCTGTGCCAAATAAAATCAAAGAGTTGGAAACACCTCAAAGGATTTTTCCACTCCACATTCATGCTGTGTGCAGGAAATTTTATTTTTATTTTATTTATTTATTTTGTCCAATACACAATGAGGGTTTTAATGGGTATATATCTATATACACATAGTAAAATACATGACGAAGGTTATAGAGGAGATACTCATAGTAAAATATATCTAAGAAAGAATAGAAGAGACGATATAGAAATAAAACATATCAATGAAAGAATAGAAGAAGAGATATAGGGATAGAAGAAAGGTATAGGAGATATAGGAGAGCAATAGGACAGGGGACGGAAGGCACTCTAGTGCACTTGTACTCGCCCCTTACTGACCTCTTAGGAATCTGGATAGGTCAACCATAGATAATCTAAAGGGTAAAGTGTTGGGGGTTTGGGGATGACACTATGGAGTCCGGTAATAAGTTCCACGCTTCGACAACTCGGTTACTGAAGTCGTATTTTTTACAGTTAGGTTTTGAGTGGTTAATATTAAGTTTAAATCTGTTGTGTGCTCTTGTGTTGTTGTGGTTGAAGCTGAAGTAGTCGCCGACAGGCAGGACGTTGCAGCATATGATCTTGTGGGCAATACTTAGATCTTGTTTAAGGCGTCTTAGTTCTAAACTTCCTAGGCCCATAAAAATGCTCATAATTTTTTGAATTCTGCTTTTGTAGAGCTTCCTTATATTCCATATTTCTTTATGCATCTTTAAATTTGGAGGTCAAGCGATATTCAGAATATAAAAATATTCTTTCTGCTGGTTCCAAGCTAGTCATCAGCCTTATGGCCACAACTGAAGCCAAAATTTCTGTTGCTAAGCAGGACAGACGAATTAATTTAATTAACACTGGTTTAACCCAACGGGACTTACATTGGCTGTTGATGTTCCACTGGCCTGCTAAGTAACCCACCACTTCACTTTTCGTTAAGTGACTGTGGAAATCCTAGAGAGATGGTGAAGAAAGGAGACAGGTGAGCGTGACAAGCAACAGAGGAGGTTATCTGGAGCTCAGGGTTGAACTGTGGAGTCTCTGAGCTGAGTTGTTCTCTTAGAAACATGGAAACATAGAAGTCTGACGGCAGAAAAAGACCCCATGGTCCATCTAGTCTGCCCTTATACTATTTTCTGTATTTTATCTTAGGATGGATATATGTTTATCCCAGGCATGTTTAAATTCAGTTACTGTGGATTTACCAACCACGTCTGCTGGAAGTTTGTTCCAAGAATCTACTACTCTTTCAGTAAAATAATATTTTCTCACGTTGCTTTTGATCTTTCCTCCAACTAACTTCAGGTTGTGCCCCCTTGTTCTTGTGTTCACTTTCCTATTAAAAACACTTCCCTCCTGGACCTTATTTAACCCTTTAATATATTTAAATGTTTCAATCATGTTCCCCCTTTTCCTTCTGTCCTCCAGACTATACAGATTGAGTTCATGAAGTCTTTCCTGATACGTTTTATGCTTAAGACCTTCCACCATTCTTGTAGCCCGTCTTTGGACCCGTTCAATTTTGTCAATATCTTTTTGTAGGTGAGGTCTCCAGAACCGAACACAGTATTCCAAATGTGGTCTCACCAGCACTCTGTATAGCGGGATCATAATCTCCCTCTTCCTGCTTGTTATACCTCTAGCTATGCAGCCAAGCATCCTACTTGCTTTCCCTACCGCCTGACTGCACCCATTTTGAGATTGTCAGAAATCACTACCCTTAAATCCTTTTCTTCTGAAGTTTTTGCTAACACAGAACTGCCAATACAATACTCAGATTGAGGATTCCTTTTCCCCAAATGCATTATTTTACATTTGGAAACATTAAACTGCAGTTTCCATTGCTTTGACCATTTATCTAGTAAAGCTAAATTTAAATTATTATTATTATTATTATTATTATTATTATTATTATTATTATTATTATTATTTATTAGATTTGTATGCCGCCCCTCTCCGTAGACTCGGGGCGGCTCACAACAACAATAAAACAATGTACAGTATAACAAATCTAATCATTTAAAATCACTAAAAAACCCTTATTAAAAAGCAAAAAACTTACACACAAACATACCATGCATAAACTGCATAGGCCCGGGGGAGATGTCATAATTCCACTATGCCTGACGGCAGAGGTGGGTTTTAAGAAGTTTATGAAAGGCAAGGAGGGTGGGGGCAATTCTAATCTCCAAGGGGAGCTGGTTCCAGAGAGTCGGGGCCGCCACAGAGAAGGCTCCTCCCCTGGGTCCCGCCAAACAACATTGTTTAGTCGACGTGACCTGGACAAGGCCAACTCTGTGGGACTTAACCGGTCACTGGGATTCATGCGGCAGAAGGCGGTCCGGGAGTTATTCTGGTCCGATGCCATGAAGAGCTTTATAGGTCATAACCAGTCACCAAGAAATCCCAGAATTCTGAAATCCCAGCCAGCCCTGGACTGGCATTCGGAGGCGAGAAAGGGTTTCCTACCACGAGTAAGAGAACGTTGCTCGAGATGGCCACGTTGAAAGGCTGAAATTTGTTGAGTGCCGCGAAAGACATCACCTCCACCAAGGTGTGTGGGCTCCTAAAAGCAGGCAAGAAAAGCCCAGATCCATAAATTAGATTGACTTAAAAAAAGGAAGAAAATGGAGAACGAATGGCAGCAGGCTCACATGACAAAAATTAGGTTTTGTGGAGGCAGCGTTAGATAAGCAGCATATACCTTAAATAAATACAAATCTATTTAAATATATATTAAATTTAAATTAAATTTAAATATACTTTAAATAAAGAAGTGTATGTAAAGAAAGGATCAAAAGCTAAAAAGTTCAGTTTTTAGTTGTAACTTTGAATTTTAATTATTTGGATTTTGATATACATATTGTTTCTTTCGTGTGTTGTAAGCCATCCCAAGTCCCCCCAAAAATTCAAAACTTAGAAGATACATCAATAGCCTTAAAGTGTTCCTTCCCTTCTCTTCTTCCTTTCCTTTCCTTCCCTTTCTTTTCTTTTCTTTTCCCTTTTCTCCTTCCTTTCGTTTCTCCTTCCTTTCTTTCTCCTTTCCACCTTCCCTCCCTTCCATCCATTTATCTTTCCTTCCTTCCTTTCATCCATCCATCCCATTCTTCTTGCACTTCTGATTTATCCATCCATCCATTTATCCTTCCTTCCTTCCATCCCCCTCTCCCATTTAACCTTCCATCTATCCACCCATTTCCCCTTCCTCCCTTCCTTCCTCCCTTTCTTCCTCCTCCCTATACATTTTCTCCCTACTTCTTCCTTCCTTCCTTCCTTCCTTCCTTCCTTCTCCTTCCTTCCTTCCTTCCTCCCTTCCTCCTTCCTTCCTTCTCCTTCCTCCCTCTCTTTCTTCCTCCTCCCTGTACATTTTCTCCTTCCTCCCTCCCTCCCTCCCTTCCTTTCTTCCTCCTCCCTGTACATTTTCTCCTTCCTTCCTTCCTTCCTTCCTTCCTTCCTTCCTTCCTTCCTTCCTTCCTTCCTTTCTCAGGTTGGGCTGAGAAGGATCAGAACCCAAGTCTCTCAACTTCAGTCCAGCCCCTTCCGCCATTAACCCTGATTGGCTCTTGGGCAGAGAGGGAGGGACTCCCCTTGAGTCAGCCAATGAATGACCTTCTGTGGATGAGAGGCGAGATTAGAACTCAGGTCTCCACACTCCGTAGCTCAGCCTCTATCCCTGAATGACTCTTCGGCCAAGAGAGAGGAATCCAGCAATGCAGAATAAAAATAAAGAAATAACTTCTCACCATTTGGGGGGGAAAATGCATTTTAAAGGGGTAGCTCTCTTTTCCTGGTCCCTGAATCCTTCTTTGTTCTTATTTTATTTTGATATTTTTATTTTTGGGCTCAATGTACCTGACAGAATCCCGACTCCCCAGGTTGCAATAGCGGACAGGGACTCGATTCTGGCAATCCAGCCTCTTGCTGTGATCTGGGGGAAAACGAGAGAAAAATAATAAATAACCTTGCAATCACTGCTTGAGAATAAAATCAGGCAGATGCAAAGACGGACGTAAGATTCTCAGGCTGGGTCCTTCTTTGATGAAGGGTTGTGTCTCCTTTTCTGTAGTCCCCCCTTCCCCTTCTTGTTTTGCAATGAAAAGGTCTGTGTAGAACCAGGGGAATTCTGGGAGTTGAAGTCCACCTGTCTTAAGGTTTCTGAAGTTCAGCAACCCTACAACAGGTGGACTTCAACTCCCAGAATTCCTCTGGCCAACAAATTTTAAAAGCTTTCTGGCTGGGAGACAAACAGTGATTCTAATTGGGAAAGAAATGTCTTAAGTAATGAAGAATTGGGATATTCAAACACAGGAATATCCCCCTGTAAAGCTAGTCCTGCCTGCCAATTTTCACTTTGGAAAGCAAGTGAAAATTGCTTTTCAAAGGAAATTCCTCTTTTTCCTTTCCCCCCTTTTTCACTTCCTTTGTTCCTTCTTCCCTTTCTTGCTCCTGTCCTTCGTTTTCTTCCTTCCTTCTTTACTCCCCTTCTCCCTTCCTTTTCTCCTCCATTTCTTCCTTCCCTCCCTCCAGTACTTCTCCTTTTCCTTCCTTTCTCCTTCTCTATTCCCCCCTTCCTTTTCTCCTCCTCTCCTACTTCCCCGGTTCCTCCCCTCCTTCTCCTTCCTTCCTCCATCCATGCCTTACTTAACTTACTTTTTCCCTTTTTGTTTCTCCCTCTCTTCCCTTTTCTCCTCCCTTCCTTCCTCTCTCCCTCTCTTCTCCCAATTTTTCTTTCTTCCTTTCTCCTCCCTCCCTTCCTTTCCTTTCTCTCCCTCCTTCCCCCTCTTTTTCTCCTTCCTTCCATTTATGCTTTCTTTCTTTCTTTCTCTTTCTTTCCTCTCCACCCCCTCTTTTTCTTTCCTCCTTGGCTCCTTCTTTTTTTCCTCCCACCCTCCCTTTCTCCTTCTCTTTCTCTCCTTCTTTCCTTCTCTCTCTTTTTCTGCAGGACATGCTAAAACAGCGGCCACAAACCATTGTGTGCCCGCCATCTTGACTTTTTTGACCTACGGAGAGCAGCACCCCTCCCTGTACAACACTCAGAAATTCAGCCGGTCCAAACCATTCCCCCCCCCCAATGCCCCTTTTTACAGGCCTGGCCGTCTTACCCATGCTGTGCAAATCTGCCAGGCTTTTCGCTGAGAGCTTCCTGCTTTTGTCGTCTATCTTCTTGACCACCAAAGAGTCAGCCAAGGCTGCCTTCATCCCTTTGGCCTCATCTTCCTCCTCATCGCCCAGATCCTCTTCCTCCCCTTCACTGATCAGATTCTGGGAGGGTGGGGGGAGGGGGGGAGGGAAGGAAAGAGAACCAAGTGGGTAAAGTACATTTTTCTTGTGGGAGTCAGTGGGGCATTAATTTACCATATTTTTCATCATAATCATCATCAATATTATTATTATTATTATTATTATTATTTTATTGATCATAACACAAAAAGACAAAGACAGACATATTGGGTTATTAAAACCCTATTTTCACATGAAGTTGTTGCCGGAGATATTGCGGGAAATTTATACCTTTTTACATTTCTTTGGCATTCTTATTCCCAACGTTTCTTATACTATATATGTTATGTCTTGTGTAACCGTTTCTAAGATGGATGCTGATTGGCTGAGACGCGGCAAGTCAAATAGACTTGCCGCCAAAAACAACTGTCAAAATGTTTCCCGCTCTTCTAAAGAATATAAATAGCCGCGGTTCAAGCCACTGTCTTCTGTTGAAGACTGAGAGTTGAGCTGAGCACTTCTACTTGTTATTGCTAATAAGAGCTGATTATTATCCCGTGGTCTCCAGTCTCCTGATTTAACAGTGGTGACGAGGGTGCCTGACCTACGTGTTCCCGATGGCCTCCTCCATGGCACAGGCACCGGCTTTCTTCAACCCCAATCAAGACACTTGGACGACCTACATGTCCAAATTCAGAATACTGTATTTCTTCAAGCAAGCAACCTCCAATGACAGGAAGCGTGCTATCTTCTTAAACTACTGCAGACCCGCGATCTACAGCCTCTCAACCACGCTGGTCGAACCCGACACCGTGGAAACTGTCTCCTGGGCGGAAGCTGGCTACCCATTTCCAGCCCACCACTCCGGCCCGTGTCAGCCGAAACCAATTCGCACAAATGCGGCAGGCTGACGGGGAATCCATCAACGATTTTGCAACCCGACTCCGTGCCCTCCTGTCAAAATGCAAGGTTAAAGACCCGGAGGGCCGCCTCGCCGATCGCCTCGTCTTCGGCATGAGCAACCTAACCTTGCAGAAGAAATACCTCGTAGACGAGGACGCTACCCTCCAAGACATTCTGAAAGTTTCAAGTTTCAAGTTTAATCAGATTTGTATGCCGCCCCTCTCCGCAGACTCGGGGCGGCTCACAGCAATAGCAATACAATGTACGACAAATCCAATATTTAAATTACTTTAAAAAACACCACAAATTAAAACCAATCATACACACTAGCGTACCATGCATAAATTTTATAAGCCTAGGGGGAAGGAACATGTCAATTCCCCCATGCCTGACGACAGAGGTGGGTTTTAAGGAGCTTACGAAAGGCTAGGAGGGTGGGGGCAACTCTGATATCTGGGGGGAGTTGGTTCCAAAGGGTCGGGGCCGCCACAGAGAAGGCTCTTCCCCTGGGCCCCGCCAAACGACATTGTTTAGTTGACGGGACCAGAAGAAGGCCAACTCTGTGGGACCTAACTGGTCGCTGGGATTCGTGCGGCAGAAGGTGGTCCCGGAGATATTCTGGTCCAGTGCCATGAAGGGCTTTATAGGTCATAACCAACACTTTGAATTGTGACCGGAAACTGATCGGCAACCAATACAGACTGCGGAGTGTGGGTGTGACATGGGCAAATTTAGGAAAGCCCACGATAGCTCTCGCAGCTGCATTCTGCACGATCTGAAGTTTCTGAACACTTTTCAAAGGTAGCCCCATGTAGAGAGCATTACAGTAGTCGAGCCTTGAGGTGATGAGGGCATGAGTGACTGTGAGCAGTGACTCCCGGTCCAAATAGGGCCGCAACTGGTGCACCAGGCGAACCTGGGCAAACGCCCCCCTCGCCACAGCTGAAAGATGTTTCTCTAATGTGAGCTGTGGATCGAGGAGGACGCCCAAGTTGCGAACCCTCTCTGAGGGGGTTAGTGACTCCCCCCCCAGGGTGATGGATGGACAGATGGAGTTGTCCTTGGGAGGCAAAACCCACAGCCACTCCGTCTTATCCGGGTTGAGCTTGAGTCTGTTGACACCCATCCAGACCCCTACATCCTCCAGGCACCGGCACATCACTTCCACTGCTTCGCTGACTGGACAAGGGGTGGAGATGTAAAGCTGGGTATCATCTGCATACTGATGATACCTCACCCCATGCCCTTGGATGATCTCACCCAGCGGTTTCATGTAGATATTAAATAGTAGGGGGGAGAGGACCGACCCCTGAGGCACCCCACAAGGAAGTAACCTAGAGATCGACCTCTGACCCCCCACTAATACCGACTGCGACCGACCAGAGAGGTAGGAGGAAAACCACTGAAGGACAGTGCCTCCCACTCCCAACCCCTCCAGCCGGCGCAGAAGGATACCATGGTCGATGGTATCGAAAGCCGCTGAGAGGTCAAGAAGCACCAGGACAGAGGATAAACCCCTGTCCCGGGCCCGCCAGAGATCATCCATCAGCGTGACCAAAGCAGTTTCCGTGCTGTAGCCGGGCCTGAACCCTGACTGCTGAGGACCTAGATAATCGGCTTCTTCCAAGGACCGCTGGAGCTGGAGTGCCACCACCTTCTCAACAACCTTCCCCATGAAGGGAAGGTTGGAGACTGGTCGATAGTTATTGAGAATGGCTGGGTCCAGGGAAGGCTTCTTGAGGAGGGGGCGCACAAGTGCCTCCTTGTAGGGATCCGGGAAGGACCCCCTCCCCAAAGAAGCATTGACAATCTCCTTGACCCAGCTCCGTGTCACCTCCCTGCTGGCCGAAACCAGCCAGGAGGGACACGGATCCAGTAAACAGGTGGCGAAACTCACAGCTCCAATGGCCTTGTCCACTTCATCAGGTGTCACCAGATCAAACTCTTCCCAGGCAGGTGGACAAGTACGTGCCCCAGTCACCTCAACTGACTCGTTGTCAGTCGACTCTGTATTCCAATTAGAGTCGAGGTCCGCTCGGATCCGAGCGATTTTATCAGCGAAAAACGTGTTAAAATCCTCGGCACTACTCTGCAAGGGTTCCCCAACTCCCCCCTGATTAAGAAGGGAGCGGGTCACCCTAAACAGAGCGGCCGGGCGGGATTCCGCTGATGCAATCAAGGCGGAATGATACGCGCATCTTGCCGCCTTGAGCGCCACTTTGTAAGTCTTAATAAAAGCTCTTACAAGTGTTCGATCGGATTCGGACTTACTCTTCCTCCATCGCTTCTCTAGACGTCTCTTCTGGCGTTTCAACTCCCGGAGCTCCTCGTTGAACCATGGAGCTCTACGGGATCTAGTGCCACGGAGAGGTCGCAACGGCGCAATTCGGTTAAGAGCCTCCGCTGCAGCCTTGTTCCAGGCCTCAGCCAGAGACTCTGCCGAACTGTGTACGAGTGTATCTGGAATAACCCCAAGCGCCTTCTGAAAGCCCTCTGGATCCATCAGGCGTCTGGGGCGGAACAGCTTAATCGGTTCCGCCTCCCTGCGGGGAAGGATTGGAGCCAGGAAGTCAAGCCGCAGTAGAAAATGGTCCGACCATGACAAAGGCAACACTTCTAAGCCCCTAAGTCTCAGACCATTACTCAGTTGCTCAGAGAGGAATACCATGTCGGGTGCATGCCCCCCCTCGTGAGTCGGACCCTGTACTACTTGGGTCAGGTCCATGGCTGTCATGGTGGCCATGAACTCCTGTGCCAGTCCAGAGGTTTCACCGAGCGACGGCAGGTTAAAGTCCCCCAAGACAATAAGTCTGGGGAACCCCACCGCCAACCCGGCTACCTCCTCGAGTAGCACAGGCAGGGCTTGTGACACGCAGCTGGGCAGCAGGTACGTGAGAAACAAGCCCACCTGAACCCCTAAGTCCAATTTCACCAGGAGGGACTCGCAGCCCGCAATCTCTGGAGCAACGAGTCTAAGCAGGCAAAGGCTTTCCCTGGCTATAATAGCCACTCCTCCCCCCCTTCCCTGGGGTCGAGGCTGATGCCATATCTGAAACCTGGCTGGGCAAATTTCAGAGAGAGGAACTCCTCCCTCTGGGCCCAGCCAGGTTTCAGTAACACATGCCAGGTCGGCCTCCTCATCCAGGATCAGATCCCGGATGAGGAGAGATTTATTTACCACCGACCTGGCATTGAGTAGCAGGAGCTTGAGCCCAGGGCCAGAATTACACTCATCACCAGCACCCAGGATTGGGTTCACAGAGCCTGAACAAGGGATCGTTATTAAGCAACGATCTCTCGTTCCCCTGGAACGGCTAGCTCTGTGACCCCCGCCATATCTGCCTCTCCCCAGCAGGACCGAGATATTCCGACCCTCTCCCACCCCAGACATCAGTGCCCCCTCCCCTCCTGCCTCTCCAGTGTCAGGTAGGCTAATCAGATCATTCATACCATTTCCATTTATTTCATCCGTACCAGAGTCCCACCCATCCCACCCATAACAATCATTCATTTCATACATATCATCATACCCAACCCAATAATTCATTAGTTTTTTTAAAAAAACCCTTCTAATAAATTAGCTAAAATATTAAAATTCCATATAAATTCAATTAAAAAACAATATAAAAAATCACTTGCACTAAAATAGGATACCAATTAACACTAAGTTATTCTCAGGATCTTAATAGAATAACATATAATTATTTAAAAATCGTTAAGTTATAAAGTGCTAAGTCATAGAGTGCAAAAGATATAAAAATTAATTATTAGAAAATTAAACTAGAATATTTTTAAAATGTTAAGAATACAGGACATTGTCCAGTTCATTAATCTTTCAGTCAATAGCACCTAAGATCTCTATAGTTATAGGGGAACTTCCAATTCACGAGCCTCTCCACGATGTCACGCCGTCTGCATACGGACTCCATGGCCTTTAATAGAGTCTTCTTTGAAAGCTGCCAAAGCCGCAGAAATCTCAGAAGCCTCCGCCTCCGATATAAAAAGAGCGACCTCCTCCGTCCACCACGTCCCGGACGACACCGAATATACACTATATACAACTAACATTTCTTATATTATATAGTGTGTTCCCTCAGTTTTCGTGGGGGATGCGTTCCGAGACCACCCGCGAAAGTCGAATTTCCACGAAGTAGAGATGCGGAAGTAAATACACTATTTTTGGCTATAAACAGTATCACAAGCCTTCCCTTAACACTTTAAACCCCTAAATTGCAATTTCCCATTCCCTTAGCAACCATTCAGATTATTACTCACCATGTTTATTTATTAAAGTTTATTTAAAAAAATATTTATTAAAGGCAGACAAAAGTTTGGCGATGATGTATGACGTCATCGGGCGGGAAAAACCGTGGTTTAGGGGAAAAACCCCTAAAGTATTTTTTAATTAATATTTTTGAAAACCCGTGGTATAGCCGTTTCGCGAAATTCGAACCCGCGAAAATCGAGGGACCACTGTATATCATTAACTACTTTGGCCTATCTCTATAGTTTAATTTCCTTCACTATTTCTCCCTTCTAACCACTTATATCTCTCCCATGTTTTGTAATATTCAGAGTTCTCCTGCTTTTTTAGCCTCCTTGACATCATATCCATTTCTACGCAATCTGTGATTTTTAAAAATCATATCACCTTCTTTGGGGACTTTTTCATCTTTCCGCCGCTGTGCAAAAGGCATCCTTGCAGCTGTCAGGATGTGGATAATTAGATACTGGATTTCTTTTTTACAGCTCTTATTAAAAATCCCTAGCAAGAATAACTCGGGGCTGTTTTCAATGTCTTCATTCGTAATTTCTTCCATGTTGCTAATTTACCGTATTTTTCAGAGTATAATTCAATTTAATTCAATTTATTAGATTTGTATGCCGCCCCTCTCCGAAGACTTAATTTTAGGGGAGGAAAACAAGGGGAACAAATTCTGCCTCTGCCTCCCAGCAATTTGCCAAACAGCGAAAAGCACAGATGATATACACTGTTTGCTATTTATTTCTGTGCATGTCTGCCTGAGCCATAGAAATAGCAAAGAATTGGAGAAATGTACATTATGGCAGTAAACTTCTCCACTTGCAGCAGAATACCCTACGCAACTAGACTTACAATCCTAGGTTCAGAAAGCTTAGAACTATGTCGCCTTAAACATGACCTAAGCATAGCCCATAAAACCATCTGCTACAACATCCTTCCTATCAATAACTACTTCAGCTTCAACCACAACAATACTCGAGCACACAACAGATACAAATTTAAAGTAAACCGCTCTAAACCTGACTGCAGGAAATACGGCTTTAGTAACCGAGTAGTTGATGCATGAAACTCACTACCTGACTCTGTAGTATCATCACCTAACCCCCAAAATATTACCCTTAGACTATCCACTGTTGACCTCTCCTAATTCCTATGAGTTCAGTAAAGGGCGTGTATAAGTGCACCAGCGTGCTTTCTGTCCCCTGTCCTAATGTTTCCTATTTTACTAGTATCATGTACATTCGCTGGCTGGGGAATTCTGGGAGTTGAAGTCCAAATATCTTCAAGTTGCCAAGGTTGGGAAACACTGTTGTACAGCATATGAATATTATTATATCTTTGTATACCACCAATACATACGTGATAAAACAAACAAACAATATTAATACTGTATTAGAAACATTTCTTAAATGTAGTCCCACTAACCCCTCCCAATTATTTAAACAGATCTACTCCAAACATTCAGAAACAAACTTCCGTTTGGCCTGTTGGGCCATTTTTCAACCTCCCCATGTTTCAGGAGCCTTCCCCTTCCTGTGGACTAGAAACTTGGGGAAAAAACCTTGGAAACTCTCCCCCCCTCCAAATTTCGTTAGAAGGTTCTGAAGCAGAGCGGAAGGGTTTACCTCCTCTGCCGGTGGAGCGTTGGGTTGGTGTTTCTTCAGCCAGACGGCCTTGTATTGGTCCAGCTTCTGGCCCTTGTACTTGACCGAGGCCCAACCACAACCCGATTTCTTTGCAGGGTTGACCAGTTTCTTACAGTAGGTGGCCCAGGCGCTGGGGGAATTAAAGATCTGTCCCGTCTGTTGCCAAGCAATCTTCCCATCGGTCAGCAGGTCGCCCCAAAATTTCTTCCCCTGTGACAGGCAAGAGGATTGGGAGCATGAATAGCATTAGACAGGTTGTCCTCGACTTATGACAGTTCACTTAGCAATCGTTCCAGGTTACCACGGCACTGAAAAATGAGACTTCTGTTATCTTCTAATTCAATCCATTCTTTAACCCATGTAAATCCCGCTGCTTGATAGTATCTTTTGCAGAGATGAGTAGATTGACTTTGAAACTTAAAGATAAACAAAACTCAGATTATTATAAAATTTGGGGAAAGTTTATGATTGGATAGAAAACTAAGAAATACGTATATATTAGTAATTGTATTTGGCAAAGCAAGAAAACAAAGGAATATAAGGAAGGTGTTTGATATAATATTGTTCTTGTAAATATTTAATATTGTTCTTGTAAATATTTATTGTTATGTGTATGTATGTACTGTATTTGTTTAGTTTCTCTTATATTTTCTTTCTTGTATTTTGTCTTTTTGTATGTCTATATTTTCTTTTAAATTTTAAATTTCAATAAAAACTATTTTTTTAAAAAGTATTTGGTTAATTTAGGGAAAAATTGAAACATGAGAATTCGATTTAAATTTTGGAAGCCAGGTGGCAAAGATGAGAAACGGTGGTAGCACTATATAATGATATAACACAAAATTTATTCATTGTTTAGACTTTAAACATATAGAACTTTATTTTATGAAGTAGGTGATATGTATTATGAATGGTATCTTTTACTAAAGGTATATATATAGAGAGAATTTTTTATTAGCTATATGATACAATATCAAAATTTAGATAAAGGAGATATTATCATTGTTTGCATTGATGTAGTGTCACTTTTTATAGTAAGATGGAGAGGAAGAATTTTTATTTACATTTTTAAGAATTGACAATGTTGTATAAAATTAATAGAAATGTTTAGATGAGGAGAGATAAGAGCCTCCATTGAGTGAGTAACAAGAAAAGAAAAGTTTATATGTAATTGATTTTAAGCATTGTTGTTGTGTTTATAACTATATATTGTTTTATTTTACGGTGGAGAAAATAAAATTTATATATTTTGCTTCCTGTAAAAAATTAAGTCTTACTCTTTAAAAAAAAATAAAAATAAACTTTATTTATAACACACATAACACAAACAAAACACAAAAGACATTTTTAAAAAAGTTGGACAATTGGTGACCTGGCTGTAATACAACTCAAATAGTGTTTATTTAGTCTTATTCTTGTGATAGTCTTATTCTTGTGGTTGTTTTTTGTTGCAAAATGAATTTACTCACTAGTTTATTTAACTTTGTGAAATATTCTTGATTTAATTTTATGGGAATGGTCTGACATAAAAAAGAGAATTTTAGGTAAAATGCTCATCTTCGTTACGGCAATCCCTTCCATAAAAAGAAAGTTGCAACTTTGCCCAGTTTTCTAAATCTTTTATTTTTTTTCATTTAGTTTATCATAGTTATCCTTTTTAAATGTTATACTTTTAACTGTTAAGTTGATCCCCAAATACAGTGATCCCTCGAGTTTCGCGATCTCGTGCTTCGCGAAATGCTATATCGCGATTTTTACACCCGATGACGTCACTCTCTTCCTTCCTTTCTCATCTTTCTTTCTCTCTCTCTCTCTCTATCTTGCTTCTTCCTCTCTCACACTCTCTTCCTCCCTCTCTCATCTCTTTCTTTCCTTCTCTCTCTTTCTCTATCTCTCCCCCTCTTGCTGGCGTGCGGCATGCGGCGTGCGGGTGCATCAGCGAGGAGCCGGGGTTTCCCCTTTGCGTGGGCGGCGGGGAAACCCCGATCTTCGTCTGCTCGCTGCTGCTGCAGGCAGGCAGGCGGCGGACAAGCGGCGGGCGGACAAGCGAGGCGGCGGACAAGCGGCAGGCGGACAAGCGGCGGGCAGGCAAGCGGCGGACAAGTGGCGGGCGGACAAGCGGCGGACAAGCGGCGGGCGGACAAGCGGCGGGCGCAGCAGCAGCGAAGAGCCGAAGATCGGGGTTTCCCCTTTGCGTGGGCGGCGGGGAAACCCGGATCTTCGGCTCCTCGCTGCTGCGGTGCTGCCGAGCAGATCAGCTGCTGGGCGGCAGAAGGAACCTTCCCTGGGTCTTCCCAGGTGCGGAAGTAAAAACACCATCTGCGCATGCACGGCCATGGAAAAAAGGGCGCGCATGCGCAGATGGTGTTTTTACTTCCGCACCACTATATTGCGAAAAATCGAGTATCGCGAGGGGTCTTGGAACGTAACCCTCGCGATACTCGAGGGATCACTGTATCTTATCAATGTTTAATTTTTTTTAAAAAAAATGAGACTTCAAAGAAAATTCTTCAAAGAAAAACCAGAAAGTCCAGTTGCCTCTGGAAAAAGCACTTTTGGGACAACTATGACCTGGATGACTGAGAATCTCCATAGACATCAAGCAAGCTCAGAGAGCATTAAGGACCCCACAGTTGTTGTCCTCCTCCTTTCCACAAGCTCCCTTCCAGCACTGATGATGTTACCTAGTTGGGTACTGAAATGTCTGCATAAAACAACCAAATTCAGAGAGAATCCAGGACCTCACAGTCTTCCTCCTCCTCCAACGATGGCAAGAAGTGTAAAATGGAAAACTCAATTTGACAACTCTTCTCGCTTAGCAACTATAAGTTGACAAATATCTGTCCCTATAACAATTACTGTCTATGGCAGTGTTTCTCAACCTTGGCAGTTTGAAGATGGGTGAACTTCAATTCCCAGAATTCCCCAGCCAGAATTGCTGGCTGGGGAATTCTGGGAGTTGAAGTCCACCCATCTTCAAACTGCCAAGGTTGAGAAACACTGGTCTATGGACATTTTGCTTCTCATCCAAGAGAGGGAAGGATTTGTCAGGATTAGTACCTGAGATAATATTCCAGTTACAGTGAAGAAGGTTGAAATTAGTGTAAAGTAAAAGGAATGCTGAGTTATGGTGGATCAGCAGAATGTGCTGCGATCTGATTGGTCAAGATCTGTATATACTGCAATGCACCTTTGCATAGGTGTGGCTTGTGGTCAGTGGTGGTTTGCAACTGACAGATCCTGCCTAAGCAGGGGGTTGGATTAGAAGATCTACAAGGTCCCTTCCAACTCTGTTGCTGTTGCTGTTGCTCTTGTTGTTGTTGTTGTTGTTGTTGTTATTATTATTATTATTATTATTATTATTATTATTATTATTATTATATACAGTGTTCCCTTGATTTTCACGGGTCCGAACTTTGTGAATAGCCTATACCACGTTTTTTCAAAAAATATTAATTAAAAAATACTTTGTGGGTTTTTTTTTCTATACCACAGTTTTTCCCGCCCGATGACATCATACGTCATCGCCAAACTAATAATGTTTGCAAATAAATAACCAAAAAAAAATTGTTAATAAATAATTTTGTTTATAAATATCAGGATCACTAAGTGTCTTATTCAATGGCGAGTACCAGTAATAATGGTGAGTAAATGGTTGTTAAGGGAATGGGAAATGGTAATTTAGGGGTTTAAAGTGTTAAGGGATGGGTTGTGATACTGTTCATAGCCAAAAATGGTGTATTTACTTCCGCATCTCTACTTCGCGGAAATTCAACTTTCGCGGGCGGTCTTGGAAAATCGAGGGAATACTGTACTGTTGTATTTATAATGTTGTACGCGGTCCTGAGTCACCTCGAGAAGGGCGATACAGAAATCTAATAAATAAACAAACAAACAAACATAATAATAACTATTATTATTATTATTGTTACTGTTGTTGTTGTTGTTGTTGTTGTTGTTGTTGTTATTATTATTATTATTATTATTATTATTATTATTATTATTATTATTATTATTAGCTTCTTGGATGAGAAGCGAAAGGTCTTCAAAGAAATACCAGCTGCCTCTTGAAAAAAAACACCTTTGGGAAATACTGTAACCCCAAGGTAGGCCAAGCTGGCTCTTCTATGACATATGGACTTCAACTCCCAGAATTCCTGACCTAGCATGATTGGCTCAGGAATTCTGGGAAATGAAGTCCACAAGTCATAGAAGAGCCGGCTTGGTCTACCCCAGCTGTAACCCTTTGCTCACGCTTGTGTGGCGGCCATCTTGACTTTTATTTTTTGATCGAGCGGAAGAGAAGCCCTCTTACCAGATAGTAAATAGAGAGGACTCCTTCCCCGGGTTCGATTAGCCCATCTTTGAGAAGAACTCGTAGTGTGATTCCTCGGCGGGTCAGGAGGCCACAGCTGCGTCCACTCGGCACAGTTTTCCCCACGGTGTCCTGCTCGGGATCTTCCAAGCTGGTCTCCAGCTCCTCCTCATCTTCTTCCAGGCACTCATCCCCAGCCAGGGATTCCGCGTCCAACCCTGGAATGGATGCGGAAGCGAATCAGAGACAGATCGACAGATCTCACCGCGTCTTCGTTTTATCCTTCTTCTTAGGAGGATGATCGGGAAAACATGGGATGGCTTGTCAAAAATCACCTTCTCCTCCCACCGACTCCAACTGCGATATGACATCTCTGGTGCCATGCCCTGCCGTTTGCCTGTTTCTTTCTCAGGGTTCTAGTCCTCATGAAGGATACATTTCATTAAGGAAGCTAGGGCTAGGACTTGAAGGCACGACTCTGATTGATTAATTAATTGATTAATTGATTAGTTAATTAATTAATAGCTTGTCATCCCCATCCCCCATAACTAATAACTAGTTAGATGATAGACAAGTAAGTAGATTGATTAGAAAGGAGAGGGAGAGACAGACAGCCTGATTACAGGAGATTACATGATAGATAGACAGACAGACAGACAGACAGACAGACAGATATAGATAGATGACAGATAGATAGATAGACTGTTAGATAGACAGACAGACAGACAGACAGATAGACTGATTTTATTTTTTTTATTTATTTAATTGGATTTGTATGCTGCCCCTCTCCGGGGACTCGGGGCGGCTCACAGCATAGATAGATCTATCTATCTATCAAGCATGTGCAAGATAGTATGTATTGGTATAAACATAAACATTAGCAAAGTGGGTATACATAAATTAGGCAGTAGGGCAGGGATGGTAGGCACAATAGTGCGCTTATACATGCCCCTTAAGACCTCTTAGGAATGGGATGAGGTTGACTGTAGATAGTCTAAGGTTAAAGTTTTTGGGGTTTGGGGAAGAATTTGGATAGATAGATAGATAGATAGATAGATAGATAGATAGATAGATAGATGATAGGTAGGTAGGTAGATAGATAGATAGATAGATAGATGATAGGTAGGTAGGTAGGTAGGTAGGTAGATAGATACCATAGATAGATAGATAGATAGATAGATAGATAGATAGATGATAGATAGATAGATGATAGATAGATAGATAGATGATAGATAGATAGATAGATAGGTGATAGATAGATAGATAGATGATAGATAGATAGGTGATAGATAGATAGATAGATAGATGATAGATAGATAGATAGATAGTAGATAGATAGATAGATAGATAGATGATAGATAGATAGGTGATAGATAGATAGATAGATAGATAGATGATAGATAGATAGGTGATAGATAGATAGATAGATAGATAGATAGATGATAGATAGATAGATAGATAGATGATAGATAGATAGATAGATAGATGATAGATAGATAGGTGATAGATAGATAGATAGATAGATAGATAGATGATAGATAGATAGATAGATAGATAGATAGATAGATAGATAGATAGATAGATAGATAGATAGATAGATAGATTTCAGTAAGGCATTTGATAAAGTAGACCATAACCTACTACTAGATAAAGTAGAAAAATGTGGGTTGGACAGCATCACCAACAGATGGATTCAAAACTGGCTGACCAACCACACTTAACATGTAGTGCTCAATGGGACTGCATCTAAATGGAGGGAGACTTCAGCATCTTCATCAAAGACTTGGATGAGGGGATAGATGGGGAATTCATCCAATTTGCAGATGACACCAAACTGGCAGGAATAGCCAACCCTCCAGAAGATAGGCGCAAAACACAGAAAGATCTTGACAAATTTGAACAATGGGCGCTATCTAACATAACAAAATGAAATTCAATGGTGAAAAAAGTAAGTTCTACATTTAGGCAAGAAGAATAAAATGCACAGGTACAGTATATGTGGTACCATGCTCAACAGTAGTAACTGTGAAAGGGATCTTGGAGTCCTAGTGGACAACCATTTAAATAGGAGCCAGCCGTGTGCAGCAGCTGCCAAAAAAGCCAACACAGTTCTAGAATCAAAATCATGTGAAGTGTTAATACCACTTTATAAGGCCTTAGTAAGGCCACACTTGGAATCCTGCATTCAGTTTTGATCACCACGATGCAAAAAGGATGTTGAGACTCTAGAAAGAGGGACAAACATGATTAGGGGACTTGAGGCTAAAACATTTGAAGAACAGTTGCAGGAACTGGGCCTGTCTAGTTGAATGAAAAGAAGGACCAGGGGAGACATGATAGCACTCTTCCAATATCTCAGGGGTTGCCACAAAGAAGAAGGAATCAACCTACCTATTCTCCAAAGCACATGAAGGTAGAACAAGAAGCAATGGGTGGAAACTAAACAAGGAGAGAAGCAACTTAGAACTAAGGAGAAATTTCCTGACAGTGAGAACAATTAATCTGTGGAACAGCTTGTCTCCAGAAATTGTGAATGCCCCAACAGTGGAACTTTTAAAGAAGATGTTGGATAACTATTTGTCCGAAGTAGTGTAGGATTTCCTACCAAACAGGGACTAGAAGACATCCAAGGTCCCTTCCAACTCTGTTGTTCTGTTCTGTGTGGGTGGGTAGGTTGGTAGGTTGATAGCCAGATAGCTAGATAGATGGATGGATTTTAGATAAATAGGTACTGTAGTTGGTTGGTTGGTTGGTAGGTAGGTAGATGATAGATAGATAGAAAGATAGATAGATAGATAGATAGATAATCCATCCATCCATCCATCTATCTTATATCTACCTACCTGATAGATTAGGTAGGTAGGTGTTCTGTCTGGGTCCCCCCAGATGCCAACACCAACCAAAAAGAGTAGTCAGACACACTGGTAAAAAGCAAAGGCAGTTTATATAATTCAAAGCAAACACAGGTAACAAAAACTGTTCTTACAGACAAGAACACTATGAAGCTTCACAGAGGTTTCACGAAGGCCAGGCAATAAAACAGGATTCTTGCTGGCAAAAACAATGCTGGAGATAATAAAACCCACGCCTCCCACAAGTCTTCCAGACTTCTAGGCCACAAGCCAAGATCAGAGACGCCGAGAATCGAAGCAAGGTCACAGGACTCCTAGTTGATAACTCTCCACAAGACTGTAAGGGCAGGCCTGCCTTTTCAACCCTGCTGAGGAGAACCACACCCAAACCCAGCTGTTGCCAATTCAGGGATGGAAATACCTTTCTAATTGGCCCCGTCTTTGAGCTGCAGGTCGCTGCCTCATGTCTATTATAGCCTGTGCGTCTTCATCCAATGACTCCAGGCTACTAGCTGGGGAGAGCCCCCCCCCGGGGTCTCAGGCTGCTCTCCCTCCTCCTCTTCCTGACATTCCTCTCCCCCGTCTGCCTGGTCCTCCCTCTCCTGTTCACTGTCCTCCTCCTCTGGGCATGGATCTGGCAGAGATCCAGCCGGTCCCTGAGGAGCCTCAGGCTGAATCACAACAGGTAGGTAGGTAGGTAAGTAGATAGATAGATAGATAGATAGATAGATAGATAGATAGATAGATAGATAATCCCTCCATCCCCCCCCATCCATCCATCCATCCATCCATCCATCCATCCATCCATCCATCATGTACCTACCTACGATAGGGTAGGTAGGTAAATAGATAAATAGATATATAGGTAGGTAGGTAGGTAGGTAGACAGGGTGTGTCTAGTTTAATGAAAAGAAGGGCCAGGAGAGACATGATAGAAGCCTTCCAATATCTCATGGGTTGCCACAAAGAAGAAGGAGTCAACCTATTCTCCAAAGCACCTGATGTAGAACAAGAAGCAATGGGTGGAAACTAAAGAAGGAGAGAAGCAACTTAGACATACACACACACACACACACACACACACATACAGTAGATGATACAGAGAGGAAGAGGAGAAGGAGCGAGAGAGAGAGAGAGAAGAAAAAAAGAGAGACAGAGATTAGAGAGAGAATAAAGAGAGAGAGAGAGAGATTACCTTTAGGCAGGGGGCCGTCAAATCTTCATTATTGACATGAATTGAATAAAAATCAGGAGCTAGAGAATACCAGGGGACCCGCTGCCCGTATGGATGATCCCAAGGAGACCCCCATCCCTCTTTCCCTCTCCATCCTCCCTCCTCCCTCCATAGGAGTTTGGAAAAAACCGCCTCTCCCTAAGAAGCCATTCTCACCCTTTCAAGATGGGTGGACTTCAACTCCCAGAATCCCTCCTATGCTGTCCTGGGGAATTCTGGGAATTGAAGTCCTCTCCTTTTATTACAGTCGCTGGTCCGAGGCCCTCCTCCCTCAGGGTTTCTCCTCCTTTTCTTCCCGGTTCAAGGTTTTTTCCCTCCCGCGGCCGCCCTCTGCCCATGCTCAGACACCCCGGTCAGTGGGTGGAACGAAGCCCCCGAGGACGGGGAGGGCTCCCCCCGCTCCCAAAGGCCGACTGACCCCCGCCCCCCCGCCGCAGCCCCCTCCCGGCTCCTCTCCGCCCGCCCTCTGTACGTGCTCAGAGGCCCCGTCGCCTCTCGGCGAAGCTGCGGGGCCCGGGATGGGCGGTACCTGCAGCCGCAGCCATGGTGGGCCCGGCACCGCCGCCGCCTCGGCTGCTGCTGCTGCTTCTTCCTCAGGCCGGCAGCATCCTCGCCTGGCCGGTCGCGGGAGACGGAAACAAAGGGAGGCGGAGAAAAGGCAGGAGCCGGGCAGGAGGAGGAGAAAGGCAGCTGGGAGGGGGGCGAAGGTGGGAAGGAGGGAGGGGAAGGAAGGAAGGGAAGAATGAAGGGATAGAAGAGGGAGGAGGGAGGGAAGAAGGGAGGTGGAGGGAAAAAAGAGGAAGGAGGGAAAGAAGGGAGGGAAGGAGAAAGGAAGGAAAGAGGAGGGAGGGGGAGAAAGGAGGAGGGAGGGAGGGAAGAAAGGAAGAAAAGAGGACAGGATGAAGAAGGGAGGGGGAGAAAGGAGGAGGGAGGGAGGGAAAGAAGGAAGAAAAGAGGACAGGATGAAGAAGGGAGGTGGAGGAAAGGAGAAGAGAGAGGAAGGGAAGAAAAAAGGAAGGGAAGTGGAGTGAGGGAGGGAAGAAAAAAGGAAAGGAGGAAGGGAGGAAAGAAGAGGGGAAAGGGAGGGGGAAGGAGAAAGGAAGGAAAGAGGATGGAATGAAGAAGGGAGGGGAGGAAGGAGGAAGGGAAGAAGGAAGGAATAGAAGAGGGAGGGGGGAAGAAGGGAGGTGGAGGAAAGGAGAAGAGAGAGGAAGGGAAGAAAAAAGGAAGGGAAGAGGAGTGAGGGAGAGAAGAAAAAAGGAAAGAAGGGAGGAAAGAAGGGAGGGAGAGGGAGGGAGGGAGGAGAGGGAGGGGGGAAGGAGAAAGGAAGGAAAGGATGGAATGAAGGAGGGAGGGGAGGAAGGAGGAAGGGAAGAAGGAAGGAATAGAAGAGGGAGGAAGGGAAGAAGGGAGGTGGAGGAAAGGAGAAGAGAGAGGAAGGGAAGAAAAAAGGAAGGGAAGACGAGGGAGGGAGGGAAGAAGGGAGGTGAAAGGAGGAGAGGGAGGGAAGAAGAAAGGAAAGAAGAGGAAGGGAGGAAAGAAGGGAGGTAGAGGGAGGGAGGAGAGAGAAGGAGGGAAGAAGGAAGAAAAGAGGAGGGAGGGAGGAACGAAGGAGGGAAGGACAGAGAAAAAGAAGGAAGTCAGGAAGGAAGGAAAAAGTAAAAGGGAGAGAGGAAGAGACCTAAAAGGAACAGAGAAAGGAACGGAAGGAAGAGACAAAAAGAGAAGAAGGGAAGGAAGGAAAAGAGGGAGGAGGAAAGAGAAGAAAAAGAAGGAGGGTGGGATGAATTAGGAGTGTGCGCACACTCTTTCGGCACCCAAGGAAAAGAAGCTTCGCCATCACTGGTATATGGGATCTCCTGCTTGAGCAGATTTGAGGGCTGGACTAGAAGACCTCCAAGGTGCCCTCCAGCTTGTCCTATTCTAAGTGAATTTTATCTCATTTTATCGCCTTTCCGTGCTGACTGCAGTTGTTAAGTTAGAAAAAAAACGGTTGTTAAGTGAATCTGGTTCCCGCGTTGACGTTGCTTGTGGGAAGATTGTGAAGGGTGATCTCATGACACTTGCAAACTGTTGTAATCAGTTGCCAATCGTCAGAATTTTGATCTGACTTATCAAAACTGACAACGGAGTGGCAAAATAGGGATGAATCTGACTTCTACATAGCCTGGGAGAAAAGGTACCATTGGCTAGAACAAAAAAATATATCTAAATATTATTTTAAAAGAAGACTGATTCAAAGATTAGAAGTAACGTGAGAAAATATTATTTTACTGAAAGAGTATTTATTTATTTATTTATTGATTGATTGATTGATTGTTAGGGTTGAAAGGGACCATGAAGGCCATCGAGTTCAACCCCCTGCCCAAGCAGGAACCCTATAGTACACCAGTCAAGTGGCAGTTCAATCTTCTCTTAAAAATGTCTAGAGTGTTGGAGTTCACAATGTCCACTGGTAGGTTGTTCCATTGGTTGATCACTCTGACCATCAGGAAGTTCCTCCTTATCTCCATGTTGAATCTCTCCTTGGTCAGCTTCCAGCCATTGTTCCTTGTCAGGCCCTCTGGTGCCCTGGAGAATAAAGTGATCCCCTCCTCTCTGTGGCAACCCCTCGTATACTTGTAGACTGCTATCATGTCCGCTCTGGCCCTCCTTTTCTCTAGGCTACCCATGCCCAGTTCCCCCAGTCTCTCTTCGTAAGTCTTGGTTTCCAATCCCTTAATCATCTTGGTTGCTCTTTTTTGCACCTTCTCCAGAGTTTCAATGTCTCTTTTGAAGTGTGGTGACCAGAACTGAATACAGTACTCCAGGTGTGGTCGGACCAGAGCGTTGTAGAGTGGTATTAAGACTTCCCTGGTCTTGGAGTGTATTCCCCTGTTGATGCAGCTTAGGATTGTGTAGTAGATGCTTGGAACAAACTTCCAGGAGACATGGTTGGTAAATCCACAGTAACTGAATTTAAACATGCCTGGGATAAACACATATTCATCCTAAGATAAAATACAGGAAATAATATAAGGGCAGGCTAGATAGACCAGGAGGTCTTTTTCTGCCGTCAATCTTCTATGTTGCTATGTTTCTAATAACGATCTCATGTACCGACAAAACATCATGAAATGAAAATAACCTTTTCAAATAATACGCAAATGACATTGACCGATGCAACCATTAGACATATAACCATCATTAAGAACAAAAACCCCAAATACCGACCGCATAGACAAAAATATGCTTGTCAGATAAGCGCTACCAATATTTACAAAAATCTAACTTAACATCACACAACGAACCAATGAAAAATGAAGGGAAACTTACACCAACTATGCATTTAAATCAGAGGTCATATATCACGGAACTGTATATCTTCTATTTACCTCTCTTTTTCCCAAACCCTCTATTCTTTTTTTCCTTTTCCCCAATTTCCTCTTTCTACTACAGTGGTATCTCTACTTAAGAACGCCTCTACTTAAGAACTTTTCTAGATAACCAGGTGTTCAAGATTTTTTTGCCTCTTCTTAAGAACCATTTTCTACTTAAGAACCCGAGCCTGGAAAATTTTCCTAGGGAATTTGATAGCGGCACAAAGGCCCAGCCAGTTTCCTGCCATTCCCCCATTAATCCTGGCCATCTCGGGCTTTTCTGGGCTGCCAGAGGAGCCTTTCGGTGGCGCTTAAGGAGGCTTTGGCAGCCCAGAGCAAACAAAGCATTTTCCTTTCTCTGGGCGCTTGGAGAGGGAATAAACCTCTGCCAATGCCCAGAGCAAAGAAACGCTCCCTTCGCTCTGGGCAGCGACTGTCCTCCTCATCTTCTTCTTCCTCCTCCTCCCACCCAAATTCCGAGCTTTTATTTCTTTCCTAATGGGTTTGCACACATTATTTGCTTTTACATTGATTCCTATGGGAAAAATTGTTTCTATTTACAAACTTTTCTACTTAAGAACCTGGACACGGAACGAATTAAGTTCTTAAGTAGAGGCACCACTTTAAATCTTTCTTATTTTATCCCTTCCCCCCCCCCTTATCTTCTATTTCTGTTACAGTACAATATATGACTGTTCCATTATGCATTGTGTTTATTTCTGTCTTATTTTTAATGTATATACTCAATAAAGATTTTTTTTTAAAGAATTTTGATCAGTGGTTGCAAGTGTGAAAAATGCTCACCATAAGTTCACTTTTTTTCAGTGCCATTTTAACTTTGAACCGTAACTATATAAACTGTTGCTCCCTGAATTGATCAAAACTTTGGCACCTTGGAAATGGGAGGTAGGAAGGAAATGGATTAATTTTTCAGATTGCAGCAAAATTGTATGCCCCCCCATCGGCCCTTGATGGTTGCAAGGAAGACGCTGACCAGGAGAGGGCACTATTTGCCCTACATATAGAGGTAGTCTTCGAGTTATGACTGCCATTGAGTCTAAAACTTCTGTTGTTCAGTGACACATTTGTGAAGCAAGTTTTGTCCTACTTAATGACCTTCCTTGTCACAGTTGTTAAGGGAAATCACTGCAATTGATCAATTAGCAATATTTTTAATAACTTTTTATTGGGTTTTTAGTTTTAGATAATGTTTGACTTATTATTATTTATTAGACTTGTATGCCACCCCTCTCCGGGGAACCGGGGCAGCTCACAACATACAATGCAAACAATAAGTATACAAATCTAATAGTTAAAAATATAGCGAAAAACCCACTAATTTAAAAAACCGTCAATTTACTCAATCATACCCACACATAACATTAATGGTCAGAACAGAGGGAGGGGGGGCATATATTAGCTGCCCCATGCCTGGTGACATAGATGGGTCTTAAGGCTTTTGCGGAAGGCGAGGAGGGTTGGGGCATTGCGAATCTCCGGAGGGAGCTGATTCCAGAGGGCCGGGGCCGCCATAGAGAAGGCTCTTCCCGTAGGCCCCGCCAAGTGACATTGTCTGGTTGACGGGACCTGGAGAAGGCCAACTCTGTGGGAGCTGATCGGTCGCTGGGATTTATGCCTTCTTCTTTTTTTTTGATGACTTCTTGTTTTATCCCTTTGTATCTATTTATATTGTATTTTTTAAAATTGTTAGAAACTGCCCTGAGTCCTTCGGGATTGGGCGGCATAGAAGTCAAATGAATGGATGAATGAATGAATGAATGAATGGAGTTGACACAGGGCAAAGTCTTGCCTGCCCTCCGATATTTTCTTTCTTTCTTTCTTTCTTTCTTTCTTTCTTTCTTTCTTTCTTTCTTTCTTTCTCTCTCTCTCTCTTTCTCTCTCTATTTAGTTATTTAGTTAGTTAGTTAGTTAGTTAGTTAGTTAGTTAGTTAGTTAGTTGGTTAGTCACATACATATTGGTGGTTTAAAAAAAATAAATTGGCTGCTCAAAAAAAAATAAAGGGAACACTGAAACAACACAAAAGAACTCCAAGTAAATCAAACTTCTGTGGAATCAAACTGTCCACTTAGGAAGCAACACTGATTGACAATCAATTTCACCTGCTCTTGTGCACATTCAACTTTGTACAGAACAAAGAATTCCCTGAGAACATTTCATTCATTCAGATCTAGGATGTGTTCTTTGGGTGTTCCCTTTATTTTTTTTTGAGCTGTGTATAATATTTATATATATGATACTAGTGAGAGGAACATCAGGACGGGACGGAAGGCACTCTGGTGCACGTATCCATGCCCCTTACTGACCTCTTAGGAATTGGGAGAGGTCAATAGTGGAGAGTCTAAGGCAGGGGTAGGCAAAGTTGGCTCTTCTATGACTTGTGTATTTCAACTCCCAGAATTCCTGAGCCAATCATGCTAGGTCCCTGGGATTCGTGCGGTAGCAGGCAGTTCCGGAGGTACTCTGGTCCAATGCCATGCAGGGCTTTAAAGGTCATAACCAACACTTTGAATTGTGACCGGAAACTGATCGGCAGCCAATGCAGGCCACGGAGTGTTGCAGAAACGTGGGCGAATCTAGGAAGCCCCACGATGGCTCTCGCGGCCACGTTCTGCACGACCTGAAGTTTCCGAACACTTTTCAGCGGTAGCCCCATGTAGAGAGCATTACAGTAGTCGAACCTCGAGGTGATGAGGGTGTGAGTGACTGTGAGCAGTGACTCCCTGTCCAAATAGGGCCGCAACTGGTGCACCAGGCGAACCTGGGCAAACGCCCCCCTCGCCACAGCCGGAAGATGATGTTCCAATGTCAGCTGTGGATCGAGGAGGACGTCCAAGTTGCGAACCTTCTCTGAGGGGGTCAGTAGTTTCCCCCCCAGGGTAATGGACGGACAGATGGAATTGTCCTTGGGAGGCAGTAGTAGTAGTAGTAGTAGTAATAATAATAATAATAATAATAATAATAATAATAATAATAATAATAATAATAATAATTATTATTATTATTATTATTATTATTATTATTATTATTCCTATTTGAGCAGGGGGCCAGACTAGAAGACCTCCAAGGTCCCTTCTATTCTCTCTTCTGATTCTAGCTGTATCTCCAGCCATTCTCCCCTGCCTCTCACTTGCACCCGTCCCCTTTCCATCAACTTAAAAAAAAACATACAAACCATAACAGAATATTTATTGAAGTTGGCAAAGGGCAGATCCTGGAATGTGGAAAGGCAAAGAGCAGATCTATGGTGGTGATTTACAAAAAAATTAAATAAATAAAAAGATAAGTCCTGCAAAAAAAAAGAGAGATTGAACTTTGAGGTAGCCTGGGCCTGCCCTGGTTTTTTTTTTCCCTGGGTAGATAAGCAAGATATTTCTGGGCTCCGGTTCAAAAAATGGAATCACTGCCAACCTCGGGCAGGTTGCATTTCTGTTAAAGGGGCAGCGCCCGGAAGTTGGCAAAGAGGCTGGCTGTCATTCAAGCAGAAGAATTGTCTCCCTGAATATTATAAAATATAGAAACATAGAAGATTGACGGCAGAAAAAAACCTCCTGGTCCAAATAGTTTGCCCTTATACTATTTCCTGTATTTCATCTTACAATGGATATATGTTTATCCCAGGCATGTTTAGGGGTCGTGATTTCTGACAGTCTCAAAATGGGTGAACACTGCAGTCAGGTGGTAGGGAAAGTAAGTAGATTGCTTGGCTGCATAGCTAGAGGTATAACAAGCAGGAAGAGGGAGATTGTGATCCCGCTATATAGAGTGCTGGTGAGACCACATTTGGAACACTGTGTCCAGTTCTGGAGACCTCACCTACAAATAGATATGGATCAAATTGAAATGGTCCAAAGACGGGATACAAGAATGGTGGAAGGTCTTAATCAAATTTCTTAGGAAAGACTTCATGAACTCACTGTATAGTCTGGAGGACAGTCTCTTTCTTTCTGTCTGTCTGTCTCTCCCCCTCCCTCCTTTCTCTCCTTCCCTCCCTCTCCCCCTCCTCTGTTTCTTCCTATCTCTCCCTCCCTCCTTTCTCTCCCTCACCCCTTTCTCCCCCTCTCTTTCTGTCTCTGTCTCTCTCCCCCTCCCTTCCACCTCCTTTCTCTCCCTCCCTCTCTTCCCCCTCTCTTCCTTTCTGTCTTTCTCCCTCCCTCCCTCCTCCTTTCTCCTCCCTCCCTCTCCCCCTCTCTTTCTTTCTGTCTCTCTCCCTCCGTCCCACCTTCTTTATCTCCCTCCCTCTCTCTCCCCCTCTCTTTCTGTCTCTCTGTCTCCCTCCATCCTCCTTTCTATCCCTCTCCCCCCTCTCTTTCTTTCTGTCTCTCTCCCTCCCTCCTCCTTTATCTCCCTCCCTCTTTCTCCCCCTCTCTTTCTTTCTGTCTCTTTGTCTCTCCCCCTCTCTTTCTCTCCCCCTCTCTCCCCCTCTTTCTTTCTTTCTTTCTTTCTTTCTCTGTCTCTGTCTCTCTCTCTCCCTTCTCTCCCCCTTTTTCTTTCTGTCTTTCTCTCTCTCCCCCCCCTCCTCCTTTATCTCCCCCCCCTCTTTCATTCTGTGTCCCCTGGTGGTCATCAGGACCTCAGCCTCAATTTCCCCAACACAACAGGTTGAAATTGAACTCTGTCCAGGAGTTAAAACGGGTCACACACACACCTGCTTTGCCCCAAATCACCGAAAAAGACTTCTCGAAAGCAGCTTTCTCAGAAAACCCCGCTCCTCTTCCTCCCCTTTCTTCTCCTCCGTTTTTTGCAAAAAAAACCCCAACCTGCCAGGTGGGGCAGAGCCAGTTACGGATCGTGACAGCCAGCTGGGACCAACCAGCGAGTCTGAACCTCATCGCTGGCCTCCGAAACAAAAGCCAGCCGCCTCCTTTTCTTCGTGGGAGCTCAAGCGAGGAAGGGCAAGCTGGCAAAACCTCCGGGCCCCTTCTCCCGTCCAAGGTCCGAGCGGCCAAGGGCACCAGCCGAGCGGACGAGGCCCCTCCGGAGGAATTTACAGGTGCCTGCAAAAAAAAAAATCCCCGGGAAGAAGGGGGGGAAAAATCTGTGCCACTGAATTTATTGCACTTTTACTTCCTGGTGTAGATTCCTCACCTCTGCAGAGAGAGACAAACACACACATAGAGAGAGTGAAAATCCTTCGACCACTGTCCAGAGTGGCAGGAAGCCATGGCTGCACCAGGCCAGCGGTCAGCCAAAGCCAAGGCCGTTCTGCCTCCCCATTACTATGAAGGCTTCTTGGAGAAAAAGAATCCGTGGGACCAGGTAACCTTTACCGAGTTTCTTTAGGTGATGTTGGTGGCAAAGAGCGTGGGGAAAACAAGAACAAAGGGAAATACAGATGTTTTCTTCCCTGAGAGGGTAGGGGCTGAATTTGAATGAGGGTGGGTGGGTTGGTGGGTTTCAAACAGCCTTGTCTGTCTTCTCAGAATAGGAATAGGAATAGAATAGAATAGAATTTATTGGCCAAGTGTCATTAGACACACAAGGAATTTGCCTTTGGTGCCTATGCTCTCAGTGTACATAAAACAGAGCAGAGCAGAACAGAATAGAATAGAATAGAATTTATTGGCCAAGTGTCATTAGACACACAAGGAATTTGTCTTTGGTGCCTATGCTCTCAGTGTACATAAAACAGAGCAGAGCAGAACAGAATAGAATAGAATAGAATTTATTGGCCAAGTGTCATTAGACACACAAGGAATTTGTCTTTGGTGCCTATGCTCTCAGTGTACATAAAACAGAGCAGAGCAGAGCAGAATAGAATAGAATAGAATTTATTGGCCAAGTGTCATTAGACACACAAGGAATTTGCCTTTGGTGCCTATGCTCTCAGTGTACATAAAACAGAGCAGAGCAGAATAGAATAGAATATAATTTATTGGCCAAGTGTCATTAGACACACAAGGAATTTGTCTTTGGTGCCTATGCTCTCAGTGTACATAAAACAGAGCAGAGCAGAGCAGAATAGAATAGAATAGAATTTATTGGCCAAGTGTCATTAGACACACAAGGAATTTGTCTTTGGTGCCTATGCTCTCAGTGTACATAAAACAGAGCAGAGCAGAACAGAATAGAATAGAATAGAATTTATTGGCCAAGTGTCATTAGACACACAAGGAATTTGCCTTTGGTGCCTATGCTCTCAGTGTACATAAAACAGAGCAGAGCAGAACAGAACAGAATAGAATAGGTCTTTGGTGCATATGCTCTGAGTGCACATAAAAGAAAAAAATATATTGTCCAGGATAAGATAGAAAATAGAACAAAATAGAATTCTTCATTGGCCAAATGTGATTTCACACACAAGGAATTTGTCTTTGGTGCAGATGCTCTCAGTGTACATAAAAGAAAAGATGCATTTGTCCAGAATCATGAGGTACAACACTTAATGATTGTCACGGGGTTCAAATAAGCAATCAGGAAGCAATCAATATTAATAAAAATCTTAAGGATACAACAAACAACAAGTTACAGTCATACAGTCATATGTGGGAGGAGATGGGTGATAGGGATGATGAGAAAAAACTAGTAGTAATAGTAGTGCAGACTTAATGAATAATTTGACAGCGTTGAGAGAATTATTTGTTTAGCAGAGTGATGGTGTTTGGGGAAAAGTTGCTCTTGTGTCTAGTTGTCTTGGTGTGCAGTGCTCTGTAGTGACGTTTGGAGGGCAGGAGTTGAAACAGTTTGTGTCCAGGATGCGAGGGGTCAGGAAATATTTTCACCGCCCTCTTTTTGACTCGTGCAGTATCCAGGCCCTCAATGGAAGGCAGGTTGGCAGCAATGGTTTTTTCTGCAGTTCTAATTATTCTCTGAAGTCTGTGTCGGTCTTGCTGGGTTGCAGAACAAATGCCATATTTGGCACTTTGGATTTTAGTTTTAGAAATAGTTTGTTATGTACCACTGAATCGAAAGCTTTACAGAAGTCTACGTAAATTGCGTCTATTGCTTTGCCCTGATCGAGTTGTGTAGTCCATATTTTTTTTACAGTGTAGGAGTTGCAGATTACAGGATAATTTTTTCCCTGAAACCAAATCGTTTGTTAGAGAGAGCAGGCTGTTTGTCTCTAAGTAGAGCGCAATGGATTGGTTAATGATTGATTCCATGACTTTGCAGGTGACGCAACCTAAAGATATTAGTCTGTAATTTTCAACTAGGCTGGGGCCACCCTTTTCGAAGATAGGGATGACTGTGGCTAGTGACCCTAGGTTGGGCAAGGAGCTGATCCCGGAAGATTTTTCAAAGGTTATGCTCAGAGGTTCTGCTGGGGCAGTGTAAAGGTTTTTTAAAAAAAGAAGTAGGCATATAGTCCATCAGGTCCAATAAGAGATGGTTTTAGATTGCATAGCGCCTTTTCAACATTGTCTTCTGTAAAATTGATATGTATTAGATCATTGTAATTAATTATATTGTGTTAATGATATTATATTAATATTGATTGTTTCCTGATTGCTTATTTGTACCCTATAACAATCATTAAGTGTTGTACCACATGATTCTTGACAAATGTCTCTTTTACTTTTATGTACACTGAGAGCATCTGCCCCAAAGACAAATTCCTTGTGTGTCCAATCACACTTGGCCAATAAAGAATTCTATTCTATTCTATTCTATTCTATTCTATTCTATTCTATCCTATCCTATCCTATCCTATTCTATTCCAGAATATCTCCGGGACCGCCTTCTGCCGCACAAATCCCAGCAACCAGTTAGGTCCCACAGAGTTGGCCTTCTCCGGGTCCTGTCGACTAAACAATGTCGTCTGGCAGGACCCAGGGGAAGAGCCTTCTCTGTGGCGGCCCCGACCCTCTGGAACCAGCTCCCCCTGCAGATTAGGATTGCCCCCACCCTCCTTGCCTTTTGTAAGCTCCTTAAAACCCACCTCTGCCGTCAGGCATGGGGGAACTGAGATATCTCCCCTTGCCTATGTAGTTTTATGGATGGTATGTTTGTGTGTATGCTTTTTAAATAATGGGGTTTTAGACTTTTAATATTAGATTTGTTACTGTATATTGTTTTATTACTGCTGTGAGCCGCCCCGAGTCTGCGGAGAGGGGCGGCATACAAATCGAATTAATAATAATAATAATAATAATAATAATAATAATAATGAGCCAGGGTGGCACAGCAGGGAGAGTGCTGTACTGCAGGCCACAGAATCTGACTGTAGATCTGAAGGTCAGTGGTTCAAATCTCATCACCGGCTCAAGGTTGACTCAGCCTTATTCCATCCTTACGAGGTGGGTCAAATGAGGACCCGGATTATGGGGGCAATAGGCTGGTTCTGTTAAAAAAGTGCTATTGCTAACATGTTGTAAGCTGTCCTGAGTCTAAGGAGAAGGGCGGCATAAAAAATTGAATAAATAATAATAATAATAATAATAATAATAATAATAATAATAATAATAATTCTATCCTTTATTTTATTGTATCCTTTATTTATTCTATTCTATTCTATTCTATTCATTCTCTCCACTTCCCCATCTCCTTCTCTTCTCTTCTTTTCTCTTCTCTTCTCCTCCCCTCCTCTCTTTTCTCTTTCTTTTCTTCCCTTCTCTTCTTTTCCCTTCTTTTCTCTTCTTTTCTCTTCTCCTCCTCTCCTCTCCTCTCTTTTCTTCTCCAGTACATTCTTTTCTCTTCTATCTTGTTCTGTTCTGTTCTAATTCTCCTCCTTCTCCTCTTTCTCTTTCTTTTCTTCCCTTCTCTTCTTTTCCCTTCTTTTCTCTTCTCTTCTTTTCTCTTCTCTTCTCCTCCCCTCCTCTCTTTTCTTCTCCAGTACATTCTTTTCTCTTCTATCTTGTTCTGTTCTGTTCTAATTCTCCTCCTTCTCCTCTTTCTCTTTCTTTTCTTCCCTTCCCTTCCCTCCCCTCCCCATACCACACCACACCGCACCACACCACACCACACCATACCATACCGTACCATTGTCAAGATGGAATGGGTGGGACTGTGAAATCAAAGCCATTTCAAGAGAATCCCATTCAATCCTTCCTCTGTTCTCTTTTTATTTTAATAGGATTATAAGAAGTACTGGGCTGGTCTTTGGGGCACCACACTGTATTTCTACCACACCAACAGAGAAAGCCAAGTAAGTACAGGATGGTGTTGTGTGGTTTGCGTGAAGCCGTGCCAAGGGTTCAACTCTTGCCGAGGGGCAACCTCCCAAATTTGGTGCTTAAGCGAATCTGGCTTCACCACCAACTTGGCTTTTCAGAAGGGGATGCCGTGACCTTGGGACATTACAACGGTCATAAATATGAATCATGTCTGAGTGTTGATCATATTATCATGGGGAGGCTGAAAAGGTTGCCAACATCAGTGGTGCTGTGGGTGAGATCATCCAAGGGCATGGGGTGAGGTATCATCAATATGCAGATGATACCCAGTTTATTTATTTATTTTGTCCAATACACAATGAGGGTTTTAGTGGGTATATATCTATATACACATAATGAAATACATGATGAAGGTTATAGAGGAGATATTCATAGTAAAATATATCTAAGAAAGAAGAGAAGAGAAGATATAGTAATAGAACATATCAATGAAAGAATAGAAGAAGAGATATAGGAATAGAAGAAAGGAATAGGAGATATAGGAGAGCAATAGGACAGGGGACGGAAGGCACTCTAGTGCACTTGTATTTGCCTCTTACTGACCTATGAGGAATCTGGATAGGTCAACTGTGGATAATCTAAGGGTAAAGTGTTGGGGGTTATACATCTCCACCCCATGTCCAGTCAACGAAGCAGTGGAAGTGATGTGCCGGTGCCTGGAGGCTGTTGGGGCCTGGATGGGTGTCAACAAACTCAAACTCAATCCAGACAAGACGGAGTGGCTGTGGGTCTTGCCTTCCAAGGACAATTCCATCTGTCCGTCCATTACCCTGGGGGGAGAATCATTGACCCCCTCAAAGACGGTCCGCAACTTGGGCGTCCTCCTCCATCCACAGCTCACATTAGAGAAACACCTTTCAGCTGTGGCGAGGGGGGCGTTTGCCCAGGTTCGCCTGGTGCACCACTTGCGGCCCTATTTGGACCGGGGGTCACTGCTCACAGTCACTCATGCCCTCATCACCTCGAGGCTCGACTACTGTAACGCTCTCTACATGGGGCTACCTTTGAAAAGTGTTCGGAAACTTCAGGTCGTTCAGAATGCAGCTGCGAGAGCAATCATGGGCTTTTCCAAATATGCCCATGTTACACCAACACTCCGCAGTCTGCATTGGTTGCCGATCAGTTTCCGGTCACAATTCAAAGTGTTGGTTATGACCTATAAAGCCTTTCATGGCACCGGACCAGATTATCTCCGGGACCGCCTTCTGCTGCACGAATCCCAGCGACCAGTTAGGTCCCACAGAGTGGGTCTTCTCCGGGTCCCGTCAACTAAACAATGCCGTTGGCGGGACCCAGGGGAAGAGCCTTCTCTGTGGTGGCCCCGACCCTCTGGAACCAACTCCTCCCAGAGATTAGAATTGCCCCCACCCTCCTTGCCTTTCGTAAGCTTCTTAAAACCCACCTCTGCCACCAGGCATGGGGGAATTGAGATACCCTTTCCCCCTAGGCCTTTACAATTTTATGCATGTTATGTCTGTATGTCTGTTTGGTTTTTATTACAATGGGTTTTTAATTGTTTTTTAGTATTGGATTATTATTATATGCTGTCTTATTATTGCTGTTAGCCGCCCCGAGTCTCCGGAGAGGGGCGGCATACAAATCCAATAAATAAATAAATAAACTGCAAGCCACTTCTGCTGATCACCACCTGCCAGCAGTTTGGCAGATCAAATCTCAGTAGGCTCAAGGTTGGCTCAGCCTTCCATCCTTCCAAGGTGGGTAAAATGAGGACCCAGATTGTTGGGGGCAATAGGCTGATTCTGTAAACCACTTAGAGAGGATTGTAAAGCACTGGGAAGTGATATATGTCTAAATGCTATTGCTATAATAACATAAGAAGAGCCCTGCTGAATTGGGCCAAAGCCCATCAAGTCCAGCATTCTGTGTCCCACAGTGGCCCACCAATTGTCCATGGGGATCTTGAGTAGAAAGAGAAGGCAAGACCATCCCTTTCCCTCGACCCCCAACAAATGGGACCCAAGGGAATCCTGCCTGCCTCAACCAACATAGAGGCAGCACTTGGACATCCGTTCCAATAACCACGGATGATACACTTGGCATCCATGAATCTCTAATCCTGCCTTGAAGCTATCCATGCTGACAGCTGTCATGATCTCTTAGAACGTTGACATTCTAATGACATTCCTTTGTTTGAATCTTGGGAAAAGGTGTTGGGCCGAATGAGAAACCGTTAAACTGGGTAGAGGGAAAACTTAACAAGCAAGAAAGAGCTGTGGTAGCTGACTTGGATAAACTACAACCTTGAGGGCTAGAAGCTTGGAAACTGACTTTATGAACTTGTTCTGCCTCACCCCCAGTACATTGAGAAAATTGATCTGACCGACTTGGTCTCGCTGGACGAAGACGGCTGTCCGAGGAGTGTGAGTCCCAAGTCTACAGAAAAACCAGGGCTGACTCTGAAGATGCAGAACCAAGATGTGAAGTTGAAGGTAATGTATTTTCTTTCTTTCTTTCTTTCTTTCTTTCTTTCTTTCTTTCTTTCTTTCTTTCTTTCTTTCTTTTGTTACAAAGGGATTATTCCAGCCATGAGCTGTTCCTGAAATTAAGGAAGTTGTAGTATACTGAAGCAAGATAAAGAATGACAAGAGCTCAGATGCAAAATCTTTCCAAACCATATACAGTGATACTTCTGCTTACGAACTTAATTCGTTCCGTGACCAGGTTCTTAAGTAGAAAAGTTTGTAAGAAGAAACAATTTTTTCCCATAGGAATCAATGTAAAAGCAAATAATGTGTTGGGGAAACCACAGGGAGGGTGGAGGCCCTGTTTCCTCCTAGGAGATTCCTAGAGAGGCCCCACGGAGGCTTCTCCTCGCCTTTTCCGGCCCTGTTTCTTCCCAGGAGATTCTTAGAGAGGCCCCACAGAGACTTCTCTCCACCTTTTCTGGCCCTGTTTCCTCCCAGGAGATTCCTAGAGAGGCCCCACGGAAGCTTCTCCTCACCTTTTCTGGACCTGTTTCTTCCCAGGAGATTCCTAGAGAGGCCCCACGGAGGCTTCTCCCCACCTTTTACGGCCCTGTTTCCTCCCAGGAGATTCCTAGAGAGGCCCCACGGAGGCTTCTCCCCACCTTTTACGGCCCTGTTTCCTCCCAGGAGATTCCTAGAGAGGCCCCACGGAGGCTTCTCCTCATCTTTTCCGGCCCTGTTTTCCCCTAGGAGATTCCTAGAGAGGCTCCACAAAGGCTTCTCCCCGCCTTTTCTGGTCCTGTTTCCTCTCAGGAGATTCCTAGAGAGGCCCAACAGAGGCTTCTTCCCCCCCTTTCCGGCCCTGTTTCCTCTCAGGAGATTCCTAGAGAGGCCCCATGGAAGCTTCTCCCTGCCTTTTCCGGTTACAGTTTCAGAGACTCAGGTTTGTAAGTGGAAAATGGTTCTTGAGAAGAGGCAAAAAAATCTTGAACACCCGATTCTTATCTAGAAAAATTCGTAAGTAGAGGCCTTCTTAGGTAGAGGTACCACTGTAAACTTCCAATTTTATGTTATTTTAAAACCCCGGTTGGTATTTGTATCCTGCTAGAAAAAGGCTGGACAAATCTGGGTCTCCCAAACTTGGCCACTTTAAGACTTGTTGACTTCAAGTCCCAGAATTCCTCAGCTTGCCACGCTGGTTTAGGAATTCTGGGAATTGAAGTCCACAAGCCTTAAAGTGGCCAGGGTTGGAGAGCCCCGATCTAGAATTTTAAATTACAACAAAACAAAACTAATTATAGAATGTTGGGAGCTCCATCACCGAAAAATCTTCAGCTAAGATTGGGCGTCTGAGATAGTCTTGGGAGGCCTGTGTGGGATGGAAGTTGAACTCTAGAAGATCTCAAGAAGATCTCAAGGTCCCTTATAACCCTATGGCTCTTGATTCCATTATCTCCAAGGTGTCTTTCAACCCTGTGACTCTATGATTCCATGACCTTCAAGGTTGCTTCCAAACATAATGACCTCATCATTCCATGCCCTTAGTTCCAATCCAGTGACTCTATGATTCCATGACCACCATTGCAAGCCCATGCCTCCATGTTTGATTTCATGACCTCCAAGGTCCCTTCCAACCCTGTGACTCTATGATTCCAAAACTACCATTGCAACCCCTATAACTGTGATTCCATGACTTCCAGGGGTTGCACCCAAGCTTGTGACTCTATGATACCATGATCTCCACGGTCCCTTACAACCCTGTAACTCCATGATTCCATGAGCTCTGTTGCAACCCCTATAACTATGATTCTATGACCTTCAAGGATTGCTCTCAGCCCTGTGACTCCATGATTGCATGACCTCCAAGGTCCCTTCCACCCCTGTGACTCTATGATTCCAAAACTTCCATTGCTACCTCTATAACTGCGATTCCATGACTTCCAAGGGTTACTCCCAACCCTGTGACTCTATGATTGCATGACCCCCAAGGTCCCTTCCACCCCTATGACTCTATGATTCCAAAACTTCCATTGCTACCTCTATAACTGCGAATCCATGACTTCCAAGGGTTACTCCCAACCCTGTGACTCTATGATTCCCAAATTAACATTGCAACCCCTATAACTGTGATTCCATGACTTCCAGGGGTTGCTCCCAACCCTATGACTCTATGATTGCATGACCTTCAAGGTCCCTTCCAACCCTGTGACTCTATGATTGCATGACCTTCAAAGTCCCTTCCAACCCTGTGACTCTATGATTCCATGACCAATGTTACAACCCCTATAACTGTGATTCCATGACCTCCAGGGGTTGCTCCCAACCCTATGACTCTATGATTCTATGACCTCCAAGGTTCTTTCAATCCTTGTGACTCTATGATCCCACAATTCTAATCTTGGCATAATTCTTAACTTACATGGTCCTTTGTTTTCCGTTTACAGATGGAAAACCTGGAACAGCAGGAAATGTGGAAAGGTTTTATACTCACCATGGTGGAGGTAGGAGATCATTTATTCTCTGCCAACCTTCTTAAAAGTCATTCTGGAATGTCTTGGACTTATTTATTTTAAATTGCGACAACGGTAGCAGGGTACCAATACTTAAAGTGGAATGGGAAGACAAACTGACCTTGGCGCATCCCAACGATCACATGAGTGGGGTGGTGGTGGACTAGATGACCTACAAGGTCCCTTCCAACTCTAGCAATCTAATCTAATCTACTTGGAGGAGGGGATAGATGGGGAATTTATCAAATTTGCAGATGACACCAAACTGGTAGGAATAGCCAACACTCAAGAAGATAGGCGCAAAATAAAAAAGGATCTTGACAAACTTGAACAATGGGTACTATCAAACAAAATGAAATTCAATGATGAAAAAATAAGGTTCTACATTTAGGCAAGAAAAAACAAAATGCACAGGTACAGTAGATGTGGTACATTGCTCAACAGTAGTAACTGCAAGAGGGATCTTGGAGTCTTAGTGGACAACCATTTAAATAGGAGCCAACTAAGTGCAGCAGCTGCCAAAAAAGCCAACACAGTTCTATGCTGCATTAACAGAGAGAGAGAATCAAGATCACGTGAAGTGTTAATACCACTTTATAAGGCCACACTTGGAATACTGCATTCAGGTTTGATCACCATGATGCAAAAAGGACATTGAGACTCTAGAAAAAGTGCAGAGAAGAGCAACAAAGAGGATTAAGGGACTGGAGGCTGAAACATATGAAGAACGGTTGCAGGAACTGGGCGTGTCTAGTTTAATGACAAGAAGGACCAGGGGAGACATGATAGCAGACTTCCAGTATCTCAGGGGTTGCCACAAAGAAGAGGGAGTCAGTCCATTCTCCAAAGCACCTTACACAAAAGAGTAAGAAGGTAGGAAGAGGAGATGGAGATAGAAGGAGGGGAGTGTAATGGAATAAAGGAAAAGAGATTGAGGAAGAGGATAAAGACTCCTCAATCTGAGTATTGTATTGGCAGTTCTGTGCTAGCAATAACTTCAGAAGAGAAGGATTTAGGGGTAGTGATTTCTGACAGTCTCAAAATGGGTGAACAGTGCAGTCAGGCAGTAGAGAAAGCAAGTAGGATGCTTGGCTGCATGGCTAGAGGTATAACAAGCAGGAAGAGGGAGATTGTGATCCCGCTGTATAGAGCACTGGTGAGACCACATTTGAGACACTATGTCTAGTTCTGGAGACCTCACCTACAAAAAGATATTGATAAAATTGAACGGGTCCAAAGACGGACTACAAAAATGGTGGAAGGTCTTAAGCATAAAACGTATCAGGAAAGACTTCATGGACTCAATCTGTATAGTCTGGAGGAAAGAAGGAAAAGGGGGGACATGATCGAAACATTTAAATATGTTAAAGGGTTGAATAAGGTTCAGGAGGGAAGTGTTTTTAATAGGAAAGTGAACCCAAGAACAAGGGGACACAATCTGGGGTTAGTTGGGGGAAAGATCAGAAGCAACGTGAGAAAATATGATTTGACTGAAAGAGTAGTAGATGCTTGGAACAAACTTTAAGCAGACGTGATTGGTAAATCCACAGTAACTGAATTTAAACATGCCTGGGAGAAACATATATTCATCCTAAAATAAAATATAGGAAATAGTATAAGGGCAGACTAGATGGACGTTGAGGTCTTTTTCTGCCGTCTATCTTCTATGTTTCTGAAAAACAGGTGTGAAACAGGGTATTGATTTTTGATTGTTTGAATAAAAATGTATAAATATGTCCCGGTATGTTGTGGGCATTTTAAGGTGTTGACATAAAAAATGGAAATTGTGTAGAATTTTTTTTTTAACCAAAAAAAGAAAGAAAGCACGAGACATTTTGGGCTCAGTTTTGGTGTCGCAAGCCAAGGACTGCCTCTGAATGGACAAACACAGTGAATCGACAGACTAACACAGTGGGCCCACACCAACAAAATGATGTTCAACATCGACAAGAGCAAAGTCCTTCACCTAGGTAAAAAAAAAACCTGGACACACATACAGCCTGGGAGGAACCCCTCTCAGCAGTAGCGACTGCGAAAGAGATCTCGGAGTCTTGGTGGATAATCGATTAAACATGAGCCAACAATGTGCAGCAGCAGCTAAAAAAAGCCAACACAACCATAAGCTGCATCAACAGGGGAATACACTCCAAGACCAGGGAAGTCTTAATACCACTCTACTACGCCCTGGTCAGACCACACCTGGAGTACTGTGTTCAGTTCTGGTCACCACACTTCAAAAAAGACATTGAAACTCTGGAGAAGATGCAGAACAGAGCAACCAAAATGATCAGGGGTCTAGAAACCAAGACTTACAAAGAGAGACTGCAGGAACTGGGCATGGATAGCCTAGAGAAAAGGAGGGCCAGAGCGGACATGATAGCAGTCTACAGATATACGAGGGGTTGCCACAGAGAGCAGGGGATCACTTTATTCTCCAGGGCACCGGAGGGACGGACGAGGAACAACGGCTGGAAGCTGACCAAGGAGAGATTCAACCTGGAAATAAGGAAGAACTTCCTGACGGCTAGAACGATCAACCAGTGGAACAACCTACCAGCGGACGTTGTGAACTCCAATACTCTGGACATTTTAAAGAGGAAATTGGACTGCCATTTGGCTAGGATGCTATAGGGTTCCTGCTTAGGCAGGGGGTTGGACTTGATGACCTGCATGGTCCCTTCCAACTCTAACAATAAAATAAATAAATAAATAAATAAATAAATAAAAGATGTATATTCTGACGTTTGGGCACCAGCTCAGTCTTGTCTGTCTGTGATATCCTTAGATGAAGATCCCAACATCCGTTTCTCTGCTGCCAGGCCACCGGTACCGGTTGTCTGAAACCTTGGAGAAGGAGAAAGAGAGGCGATCCAACCTTGGCGGGACCCGCGAGAGGGAAGAAAAACTGCCCAAGTGAGTAAGTTGTGAGCTGCTTGGGTGGGTTGTTCGCACAGACTTGTGATGGATGTCCAGTGATGGGCTCCTATGGGTACGGTCAGGTACGCAGAACCGGTAGAAATTTTTTTCCCCTTTTCTGGGCACGGTATTAAATGAGGTTGAATGTTTGTTTGTTTATTTACTTGTTTGTTTTGTCAAATACACAATGAAGGTTATAGAGGACAGAAGAGATATAGGAAAGAGTAGTAGATCCTTGGAACAAACTGAAAGAGTAGTAGATCCTTGGAACAAACTGAAAGAGTAGTAGATCCTTGGAACAAACTGAAAGAGTAGTAGAGTTGTTTTCCTCCCCTAGCTAAATGGTCAAAGCAATGGAAACTGCAGTTTAATGTTTCCAAATGTAAAATAATGCACTTGGGGAAAAGGAATCCTCAATCTGAGTATTGCATTGGCAGTTCTGTGTTAGCAAAAACTTCAGAAGAGAAGGATTTAGGGGTAGTGATTTCTGACACTCTCAAAATGGGTGAGCAGTGTGGTCGGGCGGTAGGAAAAGCAAGTAGGATGCTTGGCTGCATAGCTAGAGGTATAACAAGCAGGAAGAGGGAGATTATGATCCCGCTATATAGAGTGCTGGTGAGACCACATTTGGAATACTGTGTTCAGTTCTGGAGACCTCACCTACAAAAAGATATTGACAAAATTGAACAGGTCCAAAGACAGGCTACAAGAAAGGTGGAAGGTCTTAAGCATAAAACGTATCAGGAAAGACTTGATGAACTCAATCTGTATAGTCTGGAGGACAGAAGGAAAAGGGGGGACATGATCGAAACATTTAAATATGTTAAAGGGTTAAATAGGGTTCAGGAGGGAAGTGTTTTTAATAGGAAAGTGAACACAAGAACATGGGGACACAATCTGAAGTTAGTTGGGGGAAAGATCAATGGCAACATGAGAAAATATTATTTTACTGAAAGAGTAGTAGATCCTTGGAACAAACTTCCAGCAGACGTGATTGGTAAATCCACAGTAACTGAATTTAAACATGCCTGGGATAAACATATATCCATCCTAATATAAAACACAGGAAATAGTATAAGGGCAGACTAGATGGATCATGAGGTCTTTTTCTGCCGTCAGTCTTCTATGTTTCTATGTTTGTTTGTTTGTTTGTTTGCTTATTTATTTATTTTATTTATTCATTTTGTCCAATACACAATACATATTGAAGAGGATAGACATGAAATATTATATATAAAGAAAAGATATAAAAGTAGAGGAGAAGATATATGAAAGGAAGAAAAGATATATGATATATGAGATAAGGAGAGACAATTGGACAGGGGATGAAAGGCAGGCTAGGGCACTTATGTACGCCCCTTACTGACCTCTTAGGAACCTGGAGAGGTCAATCTTGGATAGTCTAAGGGAGAAATGTTGGGGGTTAGGGGTTGACACTACTGAGTCCGGTAATGAGTTCCACGCTTCGACAATTCGATTGCTAAAGTCATATTTTTTACAGTCAAGCTTGGAGCGATTAATATTAAGTTTGAATTTGTTGCGTGCTCTTGTATTGTTGCGGTTGAAGCTGAAGTAGTCATTGACAGGCAGGATGTTGCAGCATAGGATTGTTCTAGGAATAAAATATAGGAATAAAGATATAGGATATAGGAATAAGATATAGGAATAAAATATATCAATGAAAGAATAGAGAAAGGATATAGGAATAGAAGAAAAGATATATGATATATAGGAGAGACTATAGGGCAGGGGACGGAAGGCACTCTAGTGCAGTGTTTCCCAACCTTGGCAACTTGAAGATATCTGGACTTCAACTCCCAGAATTCCCCAGCCAGCATTCGCTGGCTGGGGAATTTTGGGAGTTGAAGTCCAAATATCTTCAAGTTGCCAAGGTTGGGAAACACTGCTCTAGTGCACTTATACACACCCCTTACTGACCTCTAAGGAATCTGGAGAGGTCAACCATGGATAGTCTAAGGGTAAAATGTTGGGGGTTATTTGCCAGGAAATGGTGCGTTTTAGTCCCGTTTTAGGCATAAAAGGCAGCTGGATGACTTTGGGCCAGTCACTAGGAGACAGAGAGTTCTAGTCCCACCGTAGGTATAAAGGCTGGCTGGGAGGATTTTGGGCCAACCCACATCACAAAGTTGTAGTAGTAGTAGTAGTAGGAAAAATAGGAGGAGGAAGTTGGGTATGTTTGCTACCTTGAGTTACTTATAAAATAATCAACATTATTTTATTTTATTTTACTTTACTTTACTTTACTTTACTTTATTTTATTTTATTTTATTTTACTTTATTTTATTTTATTTTATTTTTTATTTTTTTATTTTTTTATTTTTTTATTTTTTTATTTTTTTATTTTGTCCAATACACAATGAGGGTTTTAGTGGGTATATATACAGAAAAATACATGATGAAGGTTATACTGGAGATACTCATAGTAAAATATATCTAAGAAAGAATAGAAAAGAAGATATAGTAATAGAACATATCAATGAAAGAATAGAAGAAGAGATATAGGAATAGAAGAAAGGTATAGGAGATATAGGAGAGCAATAGGACAGAGGACAGAAGTGCACAAGAAGATAGAGCAGCTCTGGAGCTGATTATTTTCCAGTGACCAACAATCTTGTAGTGTTGCATGCACTTAAGATTCTCTTTCTTTCTTTCTTTCTTTCTTTCTTTCTTTCTTCTTTTCTTCTTCCCCCCTGCCTCCTCTCTTTCTTTCTTCCTTCTTCCTCCCTATTTTTTATTTATTTTCCTTCCTCTTCCTTCCTTCCTTCCTTCCTTCCTTCCTTTCTCTCTTTCTCTGTCTCTCTCTGTCTCTCTCTGTCTCTCTGTTTCTCTCTCTTTCTTTCTCTCTTTCTTTCTCCTAGCTGTTTCTTCCAGGTCTCCAGAAAGGAAGCTGTGGCTCTGCTGGAGCAGAATGAAAATTACGGCAACATGTTGCTGCGTCCTGGGCAGGATGGGAAGAGCTTCTCCTTGACTGTTCGACAGAAAATGCCAGGGTGAGTTTGGAAGGACAAAGGCTTGGCTCAAAATGGGATGCAGGAGGAATCCTTTAGCTACCACAAATGTTCCTTTTCCCACTTTAATGGGTTTTTAAAAATTATTTCTACACACGTACACATACACAGAATCTCAGCAATTCCAGGCAGTTCACGAATAAAAATGCTCAGAACAATGAAACAGTGATTCACTTAACAAATTTGTCAAGGAAAGTCACAAAATGGGGCAAAATTCATTTAACAAATTTCTCACTTAGCTCCAGCGATTTTGGGCTCAATTGCGGGTCGTAAGTTGAGGACTAGCTGTATTTTGCCTTCTGATCTTGGAAATGGCCGAAAAAAAGTCACACACACACACGCACATACACACACTGATGAAACTTAAAAGGGGACAGAATTTGAATTCTGTTTTGTATCCTTTGCAGAGCTGTGAGCATCAAGCACTATAAAATCAATGCCGTTGGCGGAGAATACGTCATTGTTATGGAAAAGCCGGTAAGGGGGAACTTGATCGGATGGCTTTTTCAAGTTATTTGTTTTAAATATATACTGGGGCTTTTTAAAATAGACCAAGTCCCCAGGTTGCTAGATCTCATGCAAGTGGGGGAAAAGTGAAAAACTTGCATGTTCTCAGCTGAATTCTTGCAGCATGTGGCAATCTCGTGATATTAGAGATGGGTCCTTCCTTCCTTCCTTCCTTCCTTCCTTCCTTCCTTCCTTCCTTCCTCCTTCCCTCCCTCCATACCTTCTTTCCCCCTCTATTTCCTCCCTCCCTCCAGTACTTCTCATTTTCCTTCCTTTCTCCTTCTCTTCTTCCACCCTTCCTTTTTTCCTCCTACTCTACTTCCCTGCTTCCTCCCCTCCTTCTCCTTCCTTCCTTCCTTCCCCCCTCCTTCTTTTCTTCCTCCCTCCCTCTTTTTCCTCTCTCCCTCCCTTTTCTATTTCCACCCTCTTTTCCTTCCTCCTCTGTTTTCTTCCTTTCTCCCTCCTTTACTTCTCCTTCCCCTTCCTTCCTTTTTTGCTTCCTTCTCTATTTCTACCCTTCCTTTTTTCTCCTCTACTTCCCTGCTTACTCCCCCCTTCTCCTTCCTTCCTTCCTTCCCTCCTTCTACCCTTTCCTCCCTTCTCTCCCTCCCTCCTTCCTTCCTGTCTACCTCTTTTTCCTTCCTTCCTTCTTTCCTTCCTTCCTCCATCTCTCCCTCCATACATACATACCTTCATTTTTCCTCTATTTCCTCCCTCCCTCCAGTACTTCTCCTTTTCCTTCCTTTCTCCTTCTCTACTTCCACCCTTCCTTTTTTCCTCCTAGTCTACTTCCCTGCTTCCTCCCCTCATTCTCCTTCCTTCCTTTCCTCCCTCCCTCCTTCCTTCCTTCCTCCCTCCCACTTTTTCCTCCCCCCCTCTCTTTTCTATTTCCATCCTCTTTTCCTTCCTCCTCTGTTTCCTTCCTTTCTCCCTCCCCTACTTCTCCTTCCCCTTCCTTCCTTTTTTGCTTCCTTCACTATTTCTACCCTTCCTTTTTTCCTCCTACTCTACTTCCCTGCTTCCTCCCGTTCTCCTTCCTTCCTTCCCTCCCTCTACCCTTCCCTCCCTTCCCTCCCTCCCTCCGTCCTTCCTTCCTTCCCTCCTTCCTTCTCTGTTTTCTTCCTTTCTCCTTCTCCTACTTCTCCTCCCCCTTCCTTCCTTCTTTGCTCCCTTCTTCCTTCTTCAAAAACAGCCGAGAAATTCCACTTTCATGCTTTGAGGTTTTTTCAGCTGACGCCCCTCCTCTCCATTTCCTAGAAATCAAAATAATAAACAGACAAACAAACAAATTCCCATGCTCTCCCCTTCCTCAATTTTCTCCGTTCTCAGAATTACTGCTCCTCCCTCATGGCCGTTCTGGACTTCTTCATCACCAAGACCAAAGGCATCCTGGTGCCCCTCAGCGTGGAGAAGAGCTATGCCACAGTGCTGGGTAAGACCCCCCCCCCCCGTATCCAGAATTGTTTGGGGCACCTTTTGAGAGAAATGGGGGGAAAGAGCAGTTAGTCCTCGACTTGCGACCCATAGTAGTTATAGTTATAGTTTATAGTTTATTAGATTTGTATGCTGCCCCTCTCCGAAGACTTGGGACGGCTCACAGCATAACAGTACAGTGTTCCCTTGATTTTCACAGGTTCGAACTTCGCGAAAAGTCTATACCACGGTTTTTCAAAAATATTAATTAAAAAATACTTCGTGGTTTTTTCCCCTATACCACGTTTTTCCCACCCGATGACGTCATATGTCATCGCCAATTAACCCCAATGAAACATTTAAAAAACTTTTCAACTGACTCAAAATGGCTCCAAGTCACTTCCCCCCCTATTTCTATTTAGTTCTTACAACATAAATAATACATTAAAATGCATTAGAAATTGAAAATTTTAGACGAAAATAAAAATTAACCCCAATAAAACATTTAAAAACCTTTCCAACCTGACCCAAAATTTCCCCAAGTCCTTTTTCCCCAGTGCCGCTGTAACTTGTAACGGTCAGTAAGCGAAGCGTTGTAAGTCGAGGACTGCCTATAGTCAAAATGCCCTCAGACGTCAGAAGCATCTCCCCATTTTCTAACCAGGACGTCTTTTTCCTTTGCAGAGGTCGTGGAGACGGATCAGGAAAGCGAGCAGAGGAGGTCAGGGTCCCCTTTGGAACCTGAAGACCCCCAACCACCCATTAAAGGTACTTTGATGCTAATTCTGTGGCTGAACTCGCATCCAGATTGTGGAAGAAGGCAGCCTCTGTTTTACTTCCTGCTTCAAATGGGCCAACAAATGCTATGACGCTTCTACAAATTTTCTTTGCCAAGGGCGGTTTCTTTTTTTTAATGATATTTATTACCGTATTTTTCAGAGTATAAGACACACCTATTTCCTCCCTAAAAAAGAGTGAAAATTCAGGTGCATCTTATACTCTGAATGCAGCTTTTTTCTAAGCTCCCCCACAGCCCTAACTAGGTGTTAACTATCATCCCAGCTCTTATCTTGCAGGTTCTTTCATTGTTACTCTCTGCTAAGAATGTTTTCCAAGCCCTAAGTCTTTGCAGAGTTTTTTTCATTGCTCTAACTTGCTTCAAATGTTTCTTTCCAGCCATAACCAGGTGCTAACAATGTTCTCAGCTCGTATCCACTTGCAAGCTCTTTCATTGTTACTCTCTGGGAAGAATGTTTTCCAAGCCCTAAATCTTTGCAGGTTTTTTTCATTGCTCTACTTGCCCAAATTTTTCTTTCCAGCCCTAACCAGGTTGTAACAACGTTCCCAGCTCTTACCCACTTGCAAGCTCTTTCATTGTTACTCTCCCTGAATAAGATTTTTTTAAAAGCCCTAACCAGGGGATAAAATAATGTGCTGAAGCTGACCAGACTAAGGAAGCTAGCCAGATGAATACCTGATAAGCAGATTCTTTCCCCTATTTTCCTCCCCAAAATTAAGGTGCGTCTTATACTCTGGTGTGTCTTATGCTCTGTAAAATACAGCAGGTCCTTTTGTTAAAAAAACAACATATAAACAGACATGCAGTATGTCACAGAAGTGAGTACAACCCCTCATGTTTTGTAAATATTTTAAGTACAGTGATCCCTTGTTTTTTGCAGGGGATGCGCTCCAAGACCACCCGTGAAAAACAAATTTTCGTGAAGTACAGTGATCCCTCGATTATCGCAAGGGTTCCGTTCCAAGACCCCTCGCGATAATCGATTTTTCGCAATGTAGGGTTGCGGAAGTAAAAACACCATCTGCGCATGCGCGCCCCTTTTTTCATGGCCGCGCATGCGCAGATGGTGTTTTTACTTCCGCACCTGGGAAGACCCAGGGAAGGTTCCTTCCACCGCCCAGCAGCTGATCTGCTCGGTAGCGCAGCAGCAGCGAGCAGACGAAGATCGGGGTTTCCCCGCCGCCCACGCAAAGGGGAAACCCCGATTCGGCTCCTCGCTGCTACCGCGCTGCCGAGCAGATCAGCTGCTGGGCGGCCGAAGGAACCTTCCCTGGGTCTTCCTCGCTGATGGCCCCGCCCGCCCGCCGCCCGCCGCCCACCAGCAAGAGGGGGAGAGATAGAGAAAGAGAGAGAAGGAAAGAAAGAGATGAGAGAGGGAGGAAGAGAGTGTGAGAGAGGAAGAAGCAAGATAGAGAAAGAGAGAAAGAAAGATGAGAAAGGAAGGAAGAGAGTGACGTCATTGGGTGGGAAAAATCGCGATATAGCGTTTCGCGAAGAACGAGATCGCGAAAATCGAGGGATCACTGTAGAGGAAAGATATTTTTTTATGTATTTAACAAGTATTTGGACTTTTAAAACCCACCCTTTGCATTAAACAGTCATTCTATAATGTTTCTCAGCTGGAACGACATGTGATATCCTACCAGTTTCTTTAATAGAGTACAGTAGGACTGTAGATGAATTTTAATGGATTTAAAATTTTCAAAGGATTTAATGGATTTAAGCCCCCTTTAAAAACCTGTGAAGTAGCGAATCCGCGAAAGATGACCCATGAAGTAGCGAGGGATTACTGTATATCTTTTCTTGTGACAAACTGAAGAAATGGCCCTTGGGTACAATGTAAAGTAGTGAGTATACTGCTTGTATAACAGTGTAAATGTGCTGTCCCCTCAAAATAAAGCAACACACAGCCAGTCATGTCAGTGTAACCAAGTGTCATTTCATCTTTAAGTCACTTGTGGCCGTTGTTAACCCCGTCGACTTTGTTAGTGAGAAGGTTATAGAAAGGGAACCTCTGAGCCTAGGAACACTGCAATGGTCACAAATATGAACCGGTTGTCCAGTGTTTGAATTTTGATCACATGACCCTGGGGAATGCTGAGTGTGAAAGTGTGAAAAACGGTCCTAAGTCTTGTTTCAGTGCTGCTGTCGCTACGAACGGTCACTAAAACGAGTCGAGAGAGTTACCTGTATATCTCTCCGTTTGCTGCAGGTGAACTTGTGAAACAGAAGAGCTTCGTATCTCTGAATCCTTGGCCATCCCCGCCTCCGCCCCTGCCACCGATTGTGCCCATCCCGCCTCCGCGCCAGGCATCAATCTCCCGACCCGAGCACATCTACGAGGAAGAAGATCCTCCGCAGAACACATACGTGAACAAAGAAGGTGAGTCAAGAATGGTGAATCATGTGAGAGATGTTACAAACAATGTTGGTTGGCGGGGCCCAGGGGAAGAGCCTTCTCTGTGGCGGCCCCAACCCTCTGGAACCAACTCCCCCCAGAGATTAGAGTTGCCCCCACCCTCCTTGCCTTTCGTAAGCTCCTCAAAACCCACCTCTGATGTCAGGCATGGGGGAATTAAGATAATCTTTCCCCCTAGGCTTCTACAATTTATGCATGGTATGTTTGTATGTACGATTGGTTTTATAACAGGGTTTTTAACTGTTGTAGTATTGGATTTTTACATTCTGTTTTTGTCACTGTTGTTAGCCGCCCCAAGTCTAGGGAGAGGGGCGGCATACAAATCTAATAAAATAAATGAATGAATGAAATCAATCAATCAATCAATCAATCAATCAATCAATCCCCAGAGGCACAACATCCCTGGCAGGTAGGCCAGGTTAGAAAAGAGAGCATTTTCGGAACACTGCGTCAAGCCAGTGCAGAGGTTGGTGATAAATCAACCGCGTGCCTCGCTATCGGTAGAAGTAGACTGATGCTTATGGGAACTTGGGAGGGGTGATTTTCATGAGGGAACAGATGCAGCCACAAAGCATTCTTTCGAGGGGTTCAAGGCCATCCTCTGTCACACACCTGGGCGGAAGCAGAAGGAGGACTGGCCACGCTGGCACAATCTGAGTGGACAATGTGACAAGTTTGTGGGTGGGGGACAAGGGGTGTGGATTTTCAACTAAATTGGGAAATTCAGATTCAGGATGGCTCTGGAAATAAATTGAGAAGTACTTTGACTTGGACTCTGATTTAGTGTGGATGTTACCTGGAACCTTGACACACGGGGGTTTGCAAGGGTTGTAGAAAAAGTCAAAAGGGGATGTCGTAACTCTGAAATGTGGAGTTTTTCAGTTTTTTGGAAGGTTTACATTAAAATAAAATGAAATGAAATGAAAATAAATAAAATAAAATAAAATAAAATAAAATAAAATAAAATAAAATAAAATAAAATAAAATAAAATAAAATAAAATAAAATAAAATAAAATAAAATAAAATAAAATAAAATAAAATAAAATAAAATAAAATAAAATAAAATAAATAAAATAAAATAAAATAAAATAAAAAATAAATAAAATAAAATAAAATAAAATAAAATAAAACAAAACAAAACAAAACAAAACATAACAAAAATAAAATAATATAAATAAAAAATAAATAAATAAAGAATAAAATAAAATAAAATATAAAATAAAATAATAAATAAAATAAAATAATAAATAAAATAAAATAAAATAATAAGTAAAGAATGAATGAATGAATAAATGAATAAATGAATGAATGAATGGTATCGGTACAAGGTACAGGTTCCGCTAGAAATCTGACAACACCAAAGGGTTCCTTTGAAGAAAAAAGGTTGAAAAACACTGCTCTAGTGTATAATTAATATAATATATAGTGACTTTAATGCTAATATAATGCTAATATCTGTATATACTATTATTAATTTAATTTTCTTCAATTTTCTTCTATATTGGGTATTTTCCTTTTAAAAGTGGAAAATTAAAAATATTTAAAAAGAAAACTAAAATAAAATAAATAAATATTTTTTTTTAAATTTACAAAAACACTTCAAATTTTAAGTGGAGGAAAGATATTTCTGAACTCAGAAAGGGTTTTTGTAAATAAAAAAGCCCATTAATAAACTACAATGGCAATTCAGGTGGGTGGGGGAAAGAAAGAAAAAGAAATATTTTGCCATGAGAACTGAGCTGTGTTTTCCCTCCCTTTCCACCCGGGACAGGTGCAGTGTGGCATCAACTCCAGGACCAGGAAGCGAGGTGGAAAGGCCCTCCCCCACCTGTCCGCATGCCTCCCAAGCCACCAAGGAAGCCCCCGAACCCAGGTACAATTTGGGAGACTCTGTGTGTCCTTGTGTTGAGACAATGATTGTCAGCCACAAAAGCGACAGACTAGTTCGGTCTCTCCAGATGTATTCCGTTCACAGGACGATGGGTCAGGGCATTGTATCCAAAGGAGCTTGAGCTGTAAATCCTGGTCTCTTTTTCTTCTTCTTTTTTTTAATTTTTAAGGATTCTAGTCCTCATGATTCTGCCAATTTTCTTCCAAGTCTTCGGAGAGGGGCGGCATACAAATCTAATAAATTATTATTATTATTATTATTATTATTATTATTATTATTATTATTAATTTAAATAGGAGCACTGGATGTTATGTGCCAAGGCAGGGGAAGGGCCAGTGGGCAGGATCTCTTCTAAGGTTGAAGGAGGATTAGGCCAATCTCTTTTTCCTGGTCTCTCACATGTATGCAGTTGGAATTTGGAGATACAGTCAGTCCTTGACTTATAACAGTTCATTTAGTGATCGTTCAGAGTTACAGTTTAGGATAGGATAGAAAAAAATGGAATGGAATGGAATGGCATAGCATAGCATAGCATAGCATAGAATAGAATAGAATATTGGAATGAAGAATGGCATGGCATGGCATAGAATAGAATAGAATAGAATAGAATAGAAACATAGAAACATAGAAGACTGGCGGCAGAAAAAGACCTCATGGTCCATCTAGTCTGCCCTTATACTATTTCCTGTATTTTATCTTAGGATGGATCTATGTTTATCCCAGGCATGTTTAAATTCAGTTACTGTGGATTTACCAACCACGTCTGCTGGAAGTTTGTTCCAAGGATCTACTACTCTTTCAGTAAAATAATATTTCCTCACGTTGCTTTTGATCTTTCCCCCAACTAACTTCAGATTGTGTCCCCTTGTTCTTGTGTTCACTTTCCTATTAAAAACACTTCCCTCCTGAACCTTATTTAACCCTTTAACATATTTAAATGTTTCGATCATGTCCCCCCTTTTCTTTCTGTCCTCCAGACTATACAGATTGAGTTCATGAAGTCTTTCCTGATATGTTTTATGCTTAAGACCTTCTACCATTCTTGTAGCCCGTCTTTGGACCCGTTCAATTTTGTCAATATCTTTTTGTAGGTGAGGTCTCCAGAACTGAACACAGTATTCCAAATGTGGTCTCTCCAGCGCTCTATATAAGGGGATCACAATCTCCCTCTTCCTGCTTGTTATACCTCTAGCTATGCAGCCAAGCATCCTACTTGCTTTTCCTTCTGCCCGACCACACTGCTCACCCATTTTGAGACTGTCAGAAATCACTACCCCTCAATCCTTCTCTTCTGAAGTTTTTGCTAACACAGAACTGCCAATACAATACTCAGATTGAGGATTCCTTTTCCCCAAGTGCATTATTTTACATTTGGAAACATTAAACTGCAGTTTCCATTGCTTTGACCATTTATCTAGTCAAGCTAAATCATTTACCATATTACAGACCCCTCCAGGAATATCAATCCTATTGCACACTTTAGAGTCATCGGCAAATAGGCAAACCTTCCCTACCAAACCTTCCCCTATGTCAGAATAGAATAGAGCAACCTGCCATACTTTCTGGAGTTGTAAACCCCCCATTCTGTGGCTGTCATAACTTCAGACAGTCGTTAAGCGAGGATTGCTTTTAATTTCTTTTCCGGGTGTGTGTGTGTTATTCTGTAGGCGCTCTCTGGGTGTGTGTTGCTGACGCCTTGTTCTTCTTTGCAGAGATGACCGAGGAGCTGAAACGCAAACTTCAGGAACGAAGGGCCAAGATGGACAATTAAAAGACGGTGGACATTTTGATTCAAGAACCCACACGGTGATAAAGAAGAGAGGGACCGGCTGAAAATCCCAACCGAATCTACCTCTTGGATCCCTCTGGATCCCGATCTTTTGGGCGAACCAGGGATCCTGTTTTACGGGAAGATCAAATCCTTTAACGGATCGGATCAGAAAGCCCACCCTTGATCTGCCTCTGTAAAATGTATAAAGACAGATCAACAAAGCGTTGGAAATATAACCAAAGGCTCGGCTCATACTACCACCTGCAGTGGACGCAGCGAAGGGAGGCCAAAAATTTTATTACCACGCTGTGGGCTTATTTTGTGGGTGTGGCTTGCTGGCCATGTGACCAGGAGGGAGTGGCTTGATGATCATGAGACCAGGGGGTAGGTTAAGGTCATGCGACTGACTTAAAGGTGGCCAACCTGACGTCACTCACGTCAAGGGTTTGGGTTAGGGTGCCTGGCCTCTCCTCGCCTCAAAGAGATACAATTTCCCTCTCTATTTACTATTACTGAACATCCAAAATATACTATTTAATTCTATGTATATATGTCATATCTGCACCTACTGTACATGTTACACACAGGCATACAAAAATATACATTATCTACTATATAAACAGTATGTGTATGTACACACACACACACACAGCTCTTCTAAAATTATACACATTTGTGATAGGAAAAACATACCCAGAGCCCAGAAGGGGAAAAAAATAAAACAAAATCAAAATTTTTCTACCGGTTCTGCATATCTGATCATACCTGTTGTTCTGTTGGGCTCTCTGGTAGACTCCTCCCAAAAAATCACAGGTACAAATTTCAGACACACACACGTTTGAAAATTCAAAACAATGTTCTTTATAATGAAAATTCACTTAAAGTAAGCTCTCTTTTGGTATAGCCAAGAGCACTCGTCTCCAAACAAACTGGTAACTTGTACAAGTCCCTTTTCAGTTCTGTGATACTTAGCTTGCAGCTGTGAGGCAATTCACAGTCCTTCTTCTTTCACAAAGTGAAACACACTTTGCTCTGGTTTAGTTTCAAAGCGGGGGAAAATCAGCACACAAAAGGTCAAAGTCAGTAAAGCAGTCACGAAACACAAGGATCAGATAATCCTCCACAATGGCCAAACCCACAGGCTGCTATTTATAGCAGCCTCACTAATCACCACAGCCCCACCCAACCACAGGTGGCCTCATTTTCTTTGATAATAATCTCTCAGTTGTTGTTGCCTATGCATCACTGTATCATTAACTCTTGTTCCGAATCCAAGGAGGAGCTAGATAATTGATCTCCTTCTGAGCTGTCTGCCACACTCTCCTTGTCACTCATGTCTTCTTGGTCAGAGGAGCCTTCATCAGCAGATTCCACAGGGGGGCAAAACAGGCCTGCAGCATGTGGATGTCTCCCCCACATCCACAGTCCTTGGGGCAGGAGCTGGGGCAGAGCTAGCCACAGCACCTGTAGGAGCCCATCACTGGATGGACGTGTCCCAAAACTGAAAAATTGGTCGAAAATACATACTGGGTTGAAAAAAAAATGACAAAAATGTTTCATTTTTGCATTCTGCCAGAAAAAAATATGACAAAAAGACTATGTATTTGATTTTACATCTACTGACTGTGGCTAGAATTGTATTTATCCAACAATGGAAGAGTGAAGAGATCTCGTCTGTTGAGAGGTTAATTCGGAAAATAATGGAATGTGCAGAAATGGACAGATTAACGCTTATCATTAAGGATAGAGAAGATACTGAATATTTTCTGAGTATTTTATCAATGGCTAGAGAATAGAAACATAGAAACATAGAAACATAGAAACATAGAAGACTGACGGCAGAAAAAGACCCCATGGTCCATCTAGTCTGCCCTTTTACTATTTCCTGTATTTTATCTTACAATGGATATATGTTTATCCCAGGCATGTTTAAATTCGGTTACTGTGGATTTACCAACCACGTCTGCTGGAAGTTTGTTCCAAGGATCTACTACTCTTTCAGTAAAATAATACTTTCTCATGTTGCCTTTGATCTTTCCCCCAACTAACTTCAGATTGTGTCCCCTTGTTCTTGTGTTCACTTTCCTGTTAAAAACACTTCCCTCCTGAACCCTATTTAACCCTTTAACATATTTAAATGTTTCGATCATGTCCCCCCTTTTCCTTCTGTCTTCCAGACTATACAGATTGAGTTCATTAAGTCTTTCCTGATATGTTTTATACTTCAGACCTTCCACCATTCTTGTAGCCCGTCTTTGGACCCGTTCAATTTTGTCAATATCTTTTTGTAGGTGAGGTCTCCAGAACTGAACACAGTACTCCAAATGTGGTCTCACCAGCGCTCTATATAAGGGGATCACAATCTCCCTCTTCCTGCTTGTTATACCTCTAGCTATGCAGCCAAGCATCCTACTTGCCTTTCCTACCGCCCGACCACACTGCTCTCCCATTTTGAGACTGTCAGAAATCACTACCCCTAAATCCTTCTCTTCTGAACTTTTTTCTAACACAGAACTGCCAATGCAATACTCAGATTTAGGAAACAGAAGTTAGGGAGGAAGAGATACAAGAAAAGAAAATATTAATATGGAGAGAGGTTTATGATGATGTTATGTATTGTGTTGATAAATAGCTATATATTATTAATGCCATTGTAACGAATACAACAAATATGGAAAGGATGAATTTTTAAAAGGATTGTTCCCAGTTGATGTACTGCTTGATGGAGATGAAAAAGTATTATAAATAAAATAAATAAAACATTTTTAAAAAGTGGCACAAGGAAAGAATCAATCCATCTCAGATCCAGGAAACAACTTGCCACCAGAAATTGTGAATGTTCCAACACTGGTGGTTTTTAAGAAGAGAATGGACAACCAGTTGTCTGAAATGGTATAGGGTTTCCTACCTTTGCCAGGGGTTGGGCTAGAAGACCTCCAAGATGCCTTCCAACTCTATTATTCTGTTAAGGCTAATCAGGCTCTCAAGAATAGATCAGGAAGGGAAAAGATTTGGTGGATTATATGTTTGGACAGATAGTGAGACAGGCAACGAAGGAGGGGCAAAACCCCCACAATTCCAAACTTTGAGGAAGTAGGAGAAAATGGGTCTAAAAATTAAGAGGTCTAGAAGATCTACAGAACCAGAATATTCTTGAATGATTGAAATTCACACCACTCCTACAAAATTAAGCCTTTGGCCACCAAACCACAATCGCAACCCCAGGGCAGCGCACCTGTTGTGAGTGGTCCACAGCTGGCTCAGCTGGTCACGGATTCTGAGGACCAGAAGACGGATGAGTAGTGGCATTGCAGGCCAGTGTTCTTGTCACCCAAGTCTGAGAGTGAGAGTGAAGGGGAGTTGGAGACTTGGGAATCACCAGAGACTGTAGAACCCCGAATTAAGGTATTGTCCGACTCAGAGGACGAGGGGGACTTTAAGGATCATGACCCCCTGTTAGATGCAAGGGTAAGGAGGATGAGACTGAGACACGAATATCTCTCAAGAAAAAGTTCTTGCATTAAATAGATGTATGGGACATTTGGCCACACCTTGGCAGTATATAAGGACAGGCTGATGGGAAAGGGGGTGTGGCAGACAATGTTCCCCATCATGGAGGGAGGTGCCTCAGAATCGAGAGACTTCTACTTCCACTGACTTCAATTCTTGCCTGTTGCATGAGCTGTTCAATTCTCTGGACTGAGTGAATGTAGTTAAAAACCAAAGACATATCATTAGTGGAGATGTATGACTCTATCTGGCTCGCATCCCGGACTTTCCTTATCTTCTGCTAATTAGAGAAACGTGGCCAGCATGAAATTCCTTGCGTTAACCTTTGCATTGCAGAAATTGTGTTACCAATAGGCTTTGCCGGTGGGTGCTTTTGAAACAATGTGTGTGTGTCTTTATTTTTGATCATTGATCTGGCTGGACAGAACAGCACCAACACGCTTTCTGTGCATTTATAGGAAAATAAACCTCACTAGACCAAAATGGAGAGGAGCAAAACGACCAATGTAGGATTAATTAATTTACACCCCCAACCACGATTTAACTTGGCTTCAAAATGCTAGATTGCCAGCAACTAAAACCTGGTTTATACTTGGAATATTGCATCCAGGTTTAGTTGTGCAGAGAAGAGCAACAAAGAGGATTAGGTGACTGTAGGCTAAAGCAAAGCAGTTTAGGGAAATAACCCCTTGTTTTGGGGGAGGGATGAATGGAGAGAGAGGGGGAGGGGGAGAAGGAAAGGAAGGGAGGAAGGAAGGGACTCAATTGTGTCAACCCCTAACCCCCAACACTTCTCCCTTAGACTCTCCACGATTGACCTCTCCAGGTTCCTAAGAGGCCAGTAAGGAGCGTACATAAGTGCACTGGTGTGCCTTTCGTCCCCTGTCCAATTGTCTTTCCTTTCTCTCACCTATCATATATATTTTCTTTCTTTCATATATCCTCTCCTCTAAGTTTACTTTTACCCTTATATATATTACCACATGTCTATTTTTCTTCCTATGTATTTGTGTATTGGACAAGTGAATAAATAAATAAATAAAATAAAATAAAAGGGAAGAATGGAAGGAGAGAAAATGAGGGAGGAAGAAGGGAGGAAGGGAAGGAGAATGGAAGGAGAGATGGAAGGAGGGAGGAAGGAAAGAAAGAAAAAAAGAAGGGATGGTAGGGATAGGGAAGAAAAGAAAGGAAGGGAGAGGAAGGAAGGAAATAAAAATAGAGGAAGGAGAACCAGAGGAATTAAAGGAAAGAAAGAAAGAAAGAAAGAAAGAAAGAAAGAAAGAAAGAGGGAAGCAGGAGGACAAATGAAGGAGAAAAGGAAAGAAAGATAAACGGAGGACGAAAGGAAACGTAGAAAAGGAAGGAAATGGGGAATGGAGAAGGAGGGAGAGGTTTCCCCCCCCTTCAATTGCCATGGCAACATTGACATCACATACATGACCAAAGGGGCAGAGCGTGAAGTGAACCTACATTAATAATTTTGATCGACCACCCTGAATTTTTAATCAACCGTGAACTTGGATGTAAGGCTTTCGAAACTAGGAGAGGCACAATATTGTCAGTATATACACACACACTGCCTTGGACTGCTCGATCTCTGAGACAAAATCAATATTTTTCATTCAGGGCATCTAAAAGAATCAATGAAAACCAAACAAGCAAAGTTGTTTTATTATTTTGGCATTCAACACCCACTCTGTTATAAATCTATTAACTCCAGTGACAAAACCCCCCCAACCAGTGATTATCAGGCTAGAAAGTGGGAGACTGTGAGTTCTAGTTCCATATTAGCCATGAACGCCAACTGGGTGATTTGGAGCCAATCACATCAGGAGATGGTGAGTTCTAGTCCCGCCTTAGTTATGAAAGACGGCTGGGTGTCTTTGGGCCAATCACCAGGAGACGGTGAGTTCTAGTCCCGCCTTAGTTATGAAAGACGGCTGGGTGTCTTTGGGCCAATCACCAGGAGACGGTGAGTTCTAGTCCCGCCTTAGTTATGAAAGACGGCTGGGTGTCTTTGGGCCAATCACCAGGAGACGGTGAGTTCTAATCCCGCCTTAGTTATGAAAGACGGCTGGGTGTCTTTGGGCCAATCACCAGGAGACGGTGAGTTCTAGTCCCGCCTCAGTTATGAAAGACGGCTGGATGTCTTTGGGCCAATCACCAGGAGACGGTGAGTTCTAGTCCCGCCTTAGTTATGAAAGACGGCTGGGTGTCTTTGGGCCAATCACCAGGAGATGGTGAGTTCTAGTCCCGCCTTAGTTATGAAACACGGCTGGGTGTCTTTGGGCCAATCACCAGAAGACGGTGAGTTCTAGTCCCGCCTTAGTTATGAAAGATGGCTGGGTGTCTTTGGGCCAATCACCAGGAGACGGTGAGTTCTAGTCCCACCTTAGGTATGAAAGACGGCTGGTTGGCTTTGGGCCAATCACCAGGAGACGGTGAGTTCTAGTCCCGCCTTAGTTATGAAAGACGGCTGGGTGTCTTTGAGCCAATCACCAGGAGACGTTGAGTTCTAGTCCCGCCTTAGTTATGAAAGACAGCTGGGTGACTTTAGCCCAATCACTGGGAGATGGTGAGTTTTAGTCCCACCTTAGGCATGAAAAATGGCTGTTGTCTTTGGACCAATCACAAGGAGATGGTGAGTTCTAGTCCCGCCTTAGTTATGAAAGACAGCTGGGTGACTTTAGGCCAATCACTGGGAGATGGTGAGTTCTAGTCCCGCTTTAGTTATGAAAGACGGCTGGGTGTCTTTGAGCCAATCACCAGGAGACGTTGAGTTCTAGTCCCGCCTTAGTTATGAAAGACAGCTGGGTGACTTTAGCCCAATCACTGGGAGATGGTGAGTTTTAGTCCCACCTTAGGCATGAAAAATGGCTGTTGTCTTTGGACCAATCACAAGGAGATGGTGAGTTCTAGTCCCGCCTTAGTTATGAAAGACAGCTGGGTGACTTTAGGCCAATCACTGGGAGATGGTGAGTTCTAGTCCCGCCTTAGTTATGAAAGACGGCTGGGTGTCTTTGAGCCAATCACCAGGAGACGTTGAGTTCTAGTCCCGCCTTAGTTATGAAAGACAGCTGGGTGTCTTTGGACCAATCACCAGGAGATGGTGAGTTTTAGTCCCACCTTAGGCATGAAAAATGGCTGTTGTCTTTGGACCAATCACAAGGAGATGGTGAGTTCTAGTCCCGCCTTAGTTATGAAAGACAGCTGGGTGACTTTAGGCCAATCACTGGGAGATGGTGAGTTCTAGTCCCGCTTTAGTTATGAAAGACGGCCGGGTCTCTTTGGACCAATCACCAGGAGACAGTGAGTTTTAGTCCCACCTTAGGCATGAAAAACGGCTGGGTGACTTTAGGCCAATCACTGAGAGATGGTGAGTTCTAGTCCTGCTTTAGTTATGAAAGACGGCTGGTGTCTTTGGCCCAATCACCAGGAGACGGTGAGTTTTAGTCCTGCCTTAGTTATGAAAGACAGCTGGGTGTCTTTGGACCAATCACCAGGAGACGGTGAGTTTTAGTCCCACCTTAGGCATGAAAAACGGCTGGTGTCTTTGGACCAATCACCAGGAGACGGTGAGATCTAGTCCCGCCTTAGTTATGAAAGATGGCTGGGTGACTTTGGGCCAATCACCAGGAGACGGTGAGTTCTAGTCCTGCCTTAGTTCTGAAAGACGGCTGGGTGTCTTTGGGCCAATCACCAGGAGACGGTGAGTTCTAGTCCCGCCTTAGTTATGAAAGACGGCTGGGTGACTTTGGCCCAATCACCAGGAGACGTTGAGTTCTAGTTCTGCCTTAGGCATGAAAGATGGCTGGGTGTCTTTGGACCAATCACCAGGAGACGGTGAGTTTTAGTCCCACCTTAGGTATGAAAAACGGCTGGTGTCTTTGGGCCAATCACCAGGAGACAGTGAGTTTTAGTCCCACCTTCGGCATGAAAAACGACTGGGTGACTTTAGGCCAATCACTGGGAGATGGTGAGTTCTAGTCCTGCTTTAGTTATGAAAGACGGCTGGTGTCTTTGGACCAATCACCAGGAGACAGTGAGTTTTAGTCCTGCCTTAGTTATGAAAGACAGCTGGGTGTCTTTGGACCAATCACCAGGAGACGGTGAGTTTTAGTCCCACCTTAGGCATGAAAAACGGCTGGTGTCTTTGGGCCAATCACCAGGAGACAGTGAGTTTTAGTCCCACCTTCGGCATGAAAAACGACTGGGTGACTTTAAGCCAATCACTGGGAGATGGTGAGTTCTAGTCCTGCTTTAGTTATGAAAGACGGCTGGTGTCTTTGGACCAATCACCAGGAGACAGTGAGTTTTAGTCCTGCCTTAGTTATGAAAGACAGCTGGGTGTCTTTGGACCAATCACCAGGAGACGGTGAGTTCCAGTCCCGCCTTAGTTATGAAAGATGGCTGGGTGACTTTGGGCCAATCACCAGGAGACGGTGAGTTCTAGTCCTGCCTTAGTTCTGAAAGACGGCTGGGTGTCTTTGGGCCAATCACCAGGAGACGGTGAGTTCTAGTCCCACCTTAGTTATGAAAGACGGCTGGGTGACTTTGGCCCAATCACCAGGAGACGTTGAGTTCTAGTCCCACCTTAGTTATGAAAGACGGCTGGGTGACTTTGGCCCAATCACCAGGAGACGTTGAGTTTTAGTCCCACCTTAGGTATGAAAGATGGCTGGGTGTCTTTGGACCAATCACCAGGAGACGGTGAGTTTTAGTCCCACCTTAGGTATGAAAAATGGCTGGTGTCTTTCGGCCAATCACCAGGAGATGGTGAGTTCTAGTCCCGCCTTAGTTATGAAAGTCAGTTGCTGGGTTTGGGTTACTTACTGGGAGATGAATTCCAGTCCTACCAGTTGGTTGACTTTGGGGCCAATGTCTTTCTCTCTCAGCCCAACCCACCTCACAGGTTTGTTGTTTTGGAGAGAAATCAGAACGTTTGCCAGGTACATTGACCTTATATTGAGTTGAATAGAATAACCGTGACTTTGATCTCTGGGCCCTTTGGAAATGAAAATGGAAAGAAAGATTTTCTAACGAGGAACCTGCAAGTCTCCATCTTAAAAAGCGGAGTAGAAAAGTAGGAAAAAAACATTTTTATTTATTCATTTATCAGTTGTCATGCTAAGCTCTATGTCGGATAGGATGCCAAAAGCTTTTGCTGGGAGGGAGGGAAGCAAGGAAGGAAGTAAAGAAAGAAAGGAGGAGGAGAGAGGGGGAGGGAGGGAAGAAAGAAAAGGAGGGAGGGAGGAGGGAAGGAAGGAAGGAAGAGGGAAGAGGGAAGGAAAGAAAGAAGGAGAGACGAAGGAGGAAAGAAAGGAAGGAAGTAAAGAAAGAAAGGATGGGGGAGAGAGGGGGAGGGAGGGAAGGAAGAAAAGGAGGGAGGGAGGAGAGAGAGAAGGAAGGAAAGAAAGGAGGAGAGAGGAAGGAAGAAAGGGGGAGAGAGGATAGAAAGGAGAGAAGAAAGCCAATTTGGCTTGTCTCATTGCTTTTGCTGGGAGGGAGGGAAGGAAGGAAAGGAGAGAGGGAGGAGGGTGGGAAAGAAGGAAAGAAAGGAGAGAAGGAGGAAGGGAAGAAAGGAGAGGAGAGAGGGAGGGAGGTGGGGAGATCACAAAGGGTGAACAGTTCTACTCAGTGTACCCAGGTACAACTGTTGTAAATACACGCTGGCTGCCAGGCACCCAAATTTTGGCCACATGACCATGTGGTTGCTTGACCGATATAAGTACGAGGACCTGGCCGCGGTCACATTTTTCAGCACCATTGCAACTTCAAAGTATCATGAGTTGCCCAGAAACACAGGTATGGGGGAGGCGTTTTTTTCCTGTTAGATCTCCACTTATTCACAGGCTGGGCCACATTTTCTGCTTAGGGAGAAATCTTAATTTTATTACTAAGGCCATAAGCTGGTTGAAGGAGAGGAAAGGCATTTGCTGGAAGCAAAGCAACATTTGTTTGGATTAGTTATTGGATGGGAGACATCGGGAAATTGCAGGCTTCCCAATCCGATTTTTTAAAAGTCGGAAAAGCTTCCCAGAACAGAATTACGAGGCTCTTTGACGACGTTGCCAAGGAAACAATACGGACGTTATCACCAAAAAGCAAGGTTTCCTAACTTCGATCCCTTTAAGATGCATGGACTCCAACTCCCAGAATCCCCCAACTAAATGGAACAGGGGTAACATGAAGTCGCATCGGTTGCCTTGTTCAAAATGATGGACAGTCTCAAATATCCGCGAACTGACCATACGACAGCTTCTGGTTTCCTTTCTAAGCAGCCTTTTATTCAGAAACATAAGTACCAGATTAATCTTAGCTTATTCACGATTAGAATCTCAGTTTTATCCTTGAGGACCAGAAACTTTATTTGTTTTTGAGGATTAGCATCTTAGCATCTTTTGAGGATTAGCATCATAGTTTATTATACCCTGTTTCCCCCCAAAATAAGACATTCTCCTGATAATAAGGCCAAGCACTTATTTCCCCCAAAATAAGACAGGATCTTATTTTCAGGGAAACACTGTAGGGTAAAAGTTTTGAGGATCTTAAATTTCTTCTTGAGGACTAGCGTCGTGAGGACTACCCCATTCTTCTGGATAAAATCGTGACTCGAATAACAGGGCAAAATAAGGGCTGCTTCCCGTCCCACGAGACTATTCAGAAGAGACAATCTAAGCTTTTGCAAAACTGACATCCCAAAAGGGCGACAAATCCATTGTTTATACATTGAAGCAACAACATTTGGCATTTTTTGAAATACAGCCGGAAATAATAAATTCAAATTAAAGAGTTTTGCAGACTGCTTTTTGCAGAATTTTGCTCATTGTGACCGGAGTGGCTTGCCTCTGTAAATGTTGGGGAGAAATTTTGGGGTGGGGGTGAGTGGATACACAGTGTTTTTATTGTCCTTTTTTTTGTCAACCAAGTTTTTGTGCTAGGTGAAAAGTTGCCCTCTCGTACCCCACTGACAGCACCTGATAAATCGAGGGAGACCCTGGGATTAAAATCCAGCAACGACAACTATTATTTTTTTTTGCAATCCCATCTAAAGCCATCAAATATCTTCCAGTTAACATCTTTTAAGCATCCATTTAGGTCGGTCTTCAAACTTGGGCCATTTTAAAGACTCGCGGACTTCAACTCCCAGAATCCCTCAGCCGGCCATGTTTGGTTCGAAAGGCATCCAAGATGGCTTCCTTGGCTTGAGCCAAGGAGCTGGGCCTACTCTATGGCTTGCCTCTCTATGGTTTCCGTCCTGTAGTAGGAATTATGGATCCAGGCACCTTTGAAATTTCTGGTCCCGTGGTTGGAAGATTGATCTTCATATCCCTGGATTGTAAGTGCCACTTATGAACCACGTTCCCCAGGCTGGCTGGGGATTCTGGGAGTTGAAGTCCACGAGTCTTAAAGTTCCCAGGTTTGGAGAACCCCCTGGGTCCAAAACCTGGAAGGGAAAAAAAGAGAGAGGATATATCAGTTTTTGGTGAGTTTTTTCTCTTTTTAAATACAGTGGGGTCTGTGACCGTGAATGGACTATCTCTCCGTCGTGGAAAGGAGTAACGTCACTAAGTGAGGCTGGTAGTGGAACTGCTAGTGGCGCTGTTGCGCTTCTGAAGGCATTTGACGGCACTCGGAACTTGCAAACCAGAGTAGACATGGAAGCTGCCACACCACACCTGGCCAGGAAGAAGAAGAAAAATAACAGACCGAAAGTAAGTTTGGGGGGAAAAAATTGCAACGTATCCAAATAATTAAAGAAATTCAAGAGATAACAAGCAAAACAAGGATGCTGCTGTAAAACCCTACAAAGCAAGGTGTGTCTGTCTATGTCTGTCTTATCTACATATCTATCTACCCATCTTCCTTCCTTCTCACATCTTCCTTCCTTCCTTCCACCCATCTTTATTTCATTCTTTTCTTTCTTCCTTCTCATCCTTCCTCTTTTTCTTCTGTCCATCCATCTTTATTTTCCTCCCTCCCTCCTTCCCTCCCTCCCTTCCTTCCATCTTTATTTCATTCCTTCCTTCCTTCCTTCCACCGTTCTTCCTCTTTTCCTTCCGTCCATCCATCTTTATTTTCCTTCCTTCCTTCTTTCCTTCCATCTTTATTTCATTCTTTCCTTCCTTCCTTTCATCATTTTTCCTCTTTTCCTTCTGTCCATCCATCTTTGTTTTCCTTCCTTCCTTTCTTCCTTCCCTCCGTCTCATTTTCCTTCCTTCCATCCATCCATCTCTTCCTTGCTTCCTTGCTTCCTTCCTTCCTTCTGTAAAAGTAATTACACATCTCACAGAATATTATATTTCCCCAAAGGAGAAATGGAGAAACATAAAATACAAAGCAGTCCCCAGCAGATGCCTGAAGTCTTTAGAGGTGGATATTTTCTTTCTTTCTTTCTTTCTTTCTTTCTTTCTTTCTTTCTTTCTTTCTTTCTTTCTTTCTTTCTTTCTTTCTTTCCACAAGTTGATTCATCTGCATTACTCTATTTTTAATTGCCTCATACTATGGGATGCCCAGAGTCAGGATGCGAATTGGCCCATTTATAAGTTATCAATTTAATGAATTAAATTTAACCAATTAAACCAAATTCACTTATTAAATTACATTACACTGCATTAAATGAAAATGAAACTAAACTGCATTAAACTAAACTGTTCTAAATTAAATTAAACTCATTAAATTAATTAAATTTAATCAATGAAATTATTCAATTTAATCCATTAAATATATTAAAAAGGAAGAAAGTTTTTCAACAATCTTTACCAGATGTTATAAAACCCACCAGTTTCTTCTTACGCTACCACTTCCGAATCTCTTACCATAAAGGCCGGGAGAACCGGTTGGGTAAATTTGGCCCGAAACGTGTGAAGCAACTGTTTGGTTTTGGCGTTGTAGAACGAGAGGAATCCTGCAAAAGAAGGAGAAGGGAAAAAAAGGAGGGGCTCTTGAGGGGTGAGGGAAAGGAGAGAATGTGGACAAGAAGTAGAGAAGGGGGACCACACAATTTATCTATCCCAGTCTGACAGGGAAAATTGGGGGGGGGGGCTTCCCCCAAACCCCCAGGCGTTCCTACAGGCAGTCCTCGACTTAAGGCCTACACCAGAACCAGATTTTCCTTCACTAAGCAAGGGGGGTGTTACTGAATGAGTCAATTTAGCAAGCCAGTAACACGGTTGTCAAGCGAATCGGGCTTTCCGCCAACTTTGATGGCCGCAAATGTGAAAAACTGTACTTTTTGTGGCTAATTTTCAATTTTCAAAAAAGTCAAAATGGCCTCCGACACTCCTTCACAGCCTTTAATAATCCCATTGGGTCGGCCATCTTTACTTTTCTGACCCCATTTGGGGGTGGTTGTTCTTTTAAAACCCTCCAGACCTTTAATCATCCCATTGGGTCGGCCATCTTGACTTTTCTGACCCCATCTGGGGATGGTTGTTCTTTTAAAACCCTCCAGACCATAATAAACATTTTTGATCCCATCCTGATCTCCAAAACAGGGGACAATATCTTGTCTTCTAAAATTATAATTATTACCGTATTATTATTATTATTATTATTATTATTATTATTATTATTATTATTATTATTATTATTATTATTAATTAGATTTGTATGCCGCCCCTTTCCGCAGACTCGGGGCTGCTCACAACACAATAAAAACAGTTTACAACAAATCTAATAATTTACAATATAAAATATTTTAAAACCCCATTATTAAACAAACATACACACAAGCATGCCATACATAAATTGTATAGGCCCGGGGGAGATATCTCAGTTCCCCCATGCCTGACGACAAAGGTGGGTTTTAAGGAGTTTGCGAAAGGTGAGGAGGGTAGGGGCAGTTCTAATCTCTGGGGGGAGCTGGTTCCAGAGAATCGGGGCCGCCACAGAGAAGGCTCTTCCCCTGGGGCCCGCCAACCGACATTGTTTAGTTGACGGGACCCGGAGAAGGCCCACTCTGTGGGACCTAATCGGTCGCTGGGATTCGTGCGGCAGAAGGCGGTCTCGGAGATATTCTGGTCCGATGCCATAAAGGGCTTTAAAGGTCATAACCGACACCGGAAATTGATCAGCAACCAATGCAGATTATTATTATTATTATTATTATTATTATTATTATTATTATTATTATTATTATTATTATTTCTTGATGTGTTTTGCGAAATTCTTGGACATGGTACCAATTGTGCCAATGACAATGGGTATCACTGTTACATGTTTCATCCATAGTCATGTAGTTTGGAACCAGCTCCCCCCGGAGATTAGGATTGCCCCCACCCTCCTTACCATTCGTAAACTTTTTAAAACCCACCTCTGCCATCAGGCATGGGGGAACTGAGACATCCCCCCTTGCCTATGTAGTTTTATGTACGGAATGTTTGTGTGTATGTTTTTATATAAGGTTTTTTTAGGTTTTTAATGTAAAATTGTTATTTTAGACTTAGTATTAGATTTGTCATTGTATACTGTTTTATCACTGCTGTGAGCTGCCCCGAGTCTGCGGAGAGGGGCAGCATACAAATCTAATAAATAATAATAATAATAATTATTTTTTTTCACTATGCACTGTTTTATGTTGTGTGTTGTTAAAAAATCAGTAAAAATATATTTTTAAAAAATTACCTTCGTGAAAATTGCAATAGATGCCTAGGATGTCTGGAACTGGGATGTCCAAGATTTTGGCCTTGTTGTTGTGCTTGGCTGTGAAGCTGACTTGCAGCCAGTTGTTGAGATGAAGGCACCAGGAAGAAGACGTTTTGCCCAACTGGTCAAACTTGCCCAAATTCCGATAAGCCACACCCACCGCAAAAGCCTTGCTGTCCCGGTCATAGCGTACTTCCCAGTAGTGCTCACCGCTGTCAATCAATGTGTCACCTGCGAAGGGAAGAGTTATCAAGCCCTTGGATTGATTGATAAATCTTATAATAATAATAATAATAATAATAATAATAATAATAATAATAATAATAACAACAGAGTTGGAAGGGACCTTGGAGGTCTTCTAGTCCAACACCCTGCTTAGGCAGAAAGCCCTACACTACTTCAGACAGATGGTTATCCAACATCTTAAAAACTTCCAGTGTTGGAGCATTCACAACTTCTGGTGGCAAGCTGTTCCACTGCTTAATTGTTCTGTCAGGAATTTTTTCCTTAGTTCTAAGTTACTTTGCTCCTTGTTTAGTTTCCACCCATTGCTTCTTGTTCTACCCTCAGGTGCTTTGGAGAATAGTTCGACTCCCTCTTCTTTGTGGCAACCCCTGAGATATTTGAAAACTGCTCTCATGTCTCCCCTGGTCCTTCTTTTCATTAAACTAGCCATGCCCAGTTCTTGCAACTGTTTTTCATATGTTTTAACCTCCAGTCCCTCTTCAGTTGAAGTTGAAGTAGTTGTTGACAGGAAGGGCATTGTAGCAGATGATTGTATGGGCTACCGTGTTTCCTCGAAAATAAGACACTGTCTTATATTAATTTTTGCTCCAAAAGTTGTGCTACGTCTTATTTTCAGGGGGTGCCTTATATTTCTCAAATAAGACAAATTCACAGGCAGAAAAGCTGACACCCCCAAAGAAAGTGTACCATACGGTACACTGATTACGGTACGGTACCTGTCAGTATGGCACCCACACACACAACAACGGCACTTATATGGTACAACAGTATACGGCTACTGCAGCTTCCGGCCACCAGAGGAACTACAGTCTACGCACTGTAGTGGAGACTGTAATGGCGATGAGACAGCAGCAGACTGTGTCTGCTGTACTGGACGGTACCAAGTGATGGAAGGGGCGAGCAGGGGACGCCACATTATTACGGTACCGCTATGAACAGCTTTGAATGGTACCGTATGTTTTTCCACCGTACCATATGTAAACTTGACTACGCCTTATTTTCGGGGGGTGCCTTATATTAGCAAATTCTGCAAAACCTCTGACATGCCTTACTTTCGGGGTACGTCTTATTTTCGGGGAAACAGGGTATGCTTAGGTCATGTTTAAGGTGACGTAGTTCTAAGTCTAGGATTGTAGATCTAGTTGCGTAGGGAATTCTGTTGTGAATGGAGGAGTGGAGGGCTCTTCTCGTAAAGTATCTCTGGGCATTTTCTAGTGTTTATGTCTGATATGCAGTGTGGGTTCCAGACAGATGAGCTTTATTCAAGGATTATCCAGTGGAATCCTACGTTCTCCTCTGTGCATGTCCTTGAAAACTCAAGGGTTCTGCACACTCCTTAACAATCTTTCTCCCAGCTTGGAACTAAACCAGATTTTTTCTTATAACCTAGGATGCTGACAATCTTACCTAACACCGTGTAGGATTCGGCTGTGAATCGGTCTCTCCCTCCGCGGCCTGTTGGCATCCGTTTGGGAGACTGGACGCACCTGTGGGCAAGAAAATCCAGAGTGGGGGACTTGCTGAGACCCCCATTGGAGAGAGGGCAACAATAGGGGTCTGCGGAATTGTATCCCATTTGGAACCCGGCCCTCACTTCATAATGCAACGAAGCCAAGTTAGAGAAACCAAGGCACCAAAACAGAAAGGCACTACTGTATTATGTATTTCTTGGCCCACGTGTCCTTAAGACTTATTATAAATCTATGTGGGTAGTCCTGGACTTAACGCCCACCATTGAGGCCAAAATTTCGGTTGCTAAGGGAGAAGTGACTTTCGCCCCATTTTACGAGGGTCGCCCAGAAAATAATGCACCACATTTTTTTTTCTCAGCCTACAGTAATGGTACGAATGCGAAACTTTAGATATACATTATTTGAATTCTCAGGAGTACGTGTGTAAATTTTGCGGTTCTTCAGAGAGATAGCGTAGCTGTAGCAGTGTTTCGAAATGGCGTCTGTAAGTGAAGTATGTTACAAGCAGAGTGTTGTCATTGAATTTCTCACTGCGGAGAAAAAAACTTTTGAGAACATTCACAAACATTTGTGTACATTTTATGGAGAATCTGCAGTCGACAGAAGTACGGTTAATCGCTGGGCACAGAGGGTGAGGCCATTAGAAGAAAATTTTAGAATGTGCTGAGCTCGATATGATGATGAGGCGGTTAAATAATCAAGAAGAATCGGAATTTTATAATATTTGGCAGATGGTATACATTTGGTGGGATAAAAACAAAAAATAAAAGTCAAATTTAATAGAAAAAGTAAGCTAGACTGTGATGTTTTATAATAATAATAATAATAATAATAATAATAATAATAATAATAATTATTATTATTATTATTATTATTATTATTTATTAGATTTGTATGCCGCCCCTCTCCGAAGACTCTTTATAATACAATATAATATTGTCTTTCTATTTGGATTTGATCTAACCCATAATTAATTTTTTTATATATTTTAATATACTACTAGATGTGTTTTTACATAGCGAGTTGTAACAGATATCCTTATATATTCTCTGGATTGATCTAAACAACAATACGTTCTTTTTTCTTCTGTACAACGAAGACTTCTATTTTGAGCGGAGCAACTGTAGCTCCTCCTTATTTTTTATGTTGTGTTTGTAATGTTTGTCTTTTGAAAAATAATAAAAAATATTTTTTAAAAGAAATGGCTTTGTGACCAGAACAAGGAGTGGTAACGACAGGGTATACACGCCCTTGTGTCTCGCTGGAGGAAGGCCACAGAACGGGATGGAGATTATGTGGGTAAATAGGGAGTGTAGAAGAAACATCATTCGTTCCTGTGGGTAAGTTTCATTGAGTTCAATAAATAATTGTTGAAGAAAAAAAATATGGTGCATTACTTTCTGGGCGACCCTCATACAACTTTCCTTGCTGCATTTGTTAAGAGAATGCCTTGTGTACTGGGTGGGTGATGTCACTCATCACACTCAGCCCGTCTCCCAGCCAATTGCTTCAAAGATCATATGCTGCAACGTTCTACCTGTCAATGACTACTTCAGCTTCAACCGCAACAACACAAGAGCACGCAACAGATTCAAACTTAATATTAACCGCTCCAAACTAGACTGCAAAAAATATGACTTCAGCAACCAAGTTGTCGAAGTGTGGAACTCATTACCGGACTCAGTAGTGTCAACCCCTAACCCCCAATGTTTCTCCCTTAGACTCTCCACGATTGACCTCTCCAGGTTCCTTAGAGGTCAGTAAGGGGCGTGCATAAGTGCACCAGTGTGCCTTCCGTCCCCTGTCCAATTGTCTCTCATTTATCTTTACTTCCTTTCATATATGATCTCCTATACAGTAATACCTCGCCTTACGAACTTAATTGGTTCCCGGAGGAGGTTCGTAAGGTGAAAAGTTTGTAAGACGAAACAATGTTTCCCATAGGAAACAACGTAAAATGAATTAATGCGTGCAAGAAACCCCCCCCCCCGCGCAAAAACGCCGCTGCCCGGATGTCACCTTTTGAAACAGCTGGGCGCTTCTCAGCGTTTTCCCGAATGCCGAACCCGGACGTTCGGCAAAAGTTCGGGTTCGGGTTCAGGTGGCCGCCGAGAAGCCCTGCCGCCCCACTGTCGCCTTTTGAAACAGCCAGGGGGCTTCTTGGCGTTCTCCCGAACCCAAATGCCAAACCCGAACTTTTGCCGAACTTCCGGGTTCAGTATTCGGGAGGGCCGCCGAGAGGCCCCACCACTCGGCTGTCGCCTTTTGAAATAGCCGGGGGGCTTCTCAGCATTCTCCCGAATGCTGAACCCGTAAGTTCTGCAAAAGTTCGGGTTTGGCGTTCGGGTTCAGGAGTCGGCTGGCCAGGAAGGATGTCTCGGTGACGTCAAAGCTCCACCCATGGAATTCCCTATTGTGATTCCCCACTTCCGTTTGAGCCTCCCGACCGGCTGACAGCTCCGCGGGTCTTTTGCAAAGCTGATAGCCGGGCGGCAGGGCTTCTCGGCGTCCTTCTGAACCCGAACTTTTGCCGAACTTCCGGGTTCGGCATTCGGGCGGCAGGTTCGTAAGGCGGAAAAAGTTCATAAGAAGAGGCAAAATTTTTCCGAACCCCGGGTTCGTATCTCGGAATGTTCGTATGGCGAGGGGTTCGTATCACGAGGTACTACTGTACTTTTATATCTTTTCTTCTTTCCTTTTCTTCATTTATATTACTACATATCTATTGTCTTATATTATATGTATTGGACAAAATAAATAAATAAAAATAAATAAAATAAAGGCAGAGAGGTAGGATTCAGCCAATTGGGAGTAATCCCACCACTGACCCGTTTTTCGGCCTGGTTGTTTTTGCCATTTTTGAAGCCATTTTGGGGCCATTTTCAGGCCCTTTAGAAAACAGCCGGGAAAACAGGCCAAAAAATGAGAAGGGGGGGGGGCAGTCAGTGGTGGGATTTGCCGGTTTGCCAAACTGTGCAGAATCTTAACTAGCAGTTCGCCTGAACCGGCACGAATTGTAAGAATTTCACCTCTGGTCAAAAGTCACTTTTTTCAGTGCCATTGTAACTTTGAACGGTCATTAAATGAACTGTTGTAAGTTGAAGACTCTCTGCATTCATTTAAGGGCAGTATTTATTATCAGCCTAGCTTGAGAGTGACATAAAACAATCCAGTCGAAGTTCAATTCTGCTTCCACTCTATAGACCAGTGGTTCTCAAACTTTCCAATGCCGTGACCCCTTAATACAGTTCCTCGTGTTGGAGTGACCCCCAACCATAAGTCTAGCGCCAATTCTCCCAACAGAGCTTTAAGCTAATTGGCAGGAAGGTCAGGGGGATATCCCTACTGAACTCCTGATTGGTCGGATTGTAAAAATGTGTCCCAAGGCACCCAAATAGAAGCTTTAGTTCCTAACACCATGGGAAATGTGTCTTTTACCAAATTCTTAGGCGGCCCCTGTGAAACAGTTGTTCAACCCCCAAAGGGGTCCCGACCCCCAGGTTGAGAACCACTGCTATAGACAGAGTCTTGCTGGAGTTAAGCAATAGAGTTAGTCCTTGACTGAAGACCATTCATTTAGTGACCGCTCAAAGTTACAACGGCACTGAAAAAAGCGACGTAGGGCTGTGTTTCATACTTATGGCCAAGGCCTCATCCCCATGGTGACGTAATCAAATTTCAGGCTGACTAAATGAAGAAATAAATTAAGGAATCCAAGCAAAGATAATACCTGGCTGGAGAATTAACTGGGGAGGCGGTTCGGCCCTTCCCGTCCTTTTCTCGTGCTTTCATGTCTTGTACCTTCCCGCCCATGGCATCCCATTCCACACTGAGATCTTCCACCTTGAGATTCAGGTGGCTGGTGCTGCCATCCAGGCGGTACATGAAGGCTGGGAAGAGAGGAAAGGAGAAAGGTGCTTTGGTGTTTATTTCTAACTCCCTTCCTTCCTTTTTTCCTTCCTTCCTTCCACCCTCCCTCCCTCCCACTCCTAATTTCTCATCCTCCTTCCCATAATTTCCTTTCCTTTTTCCTTATTTTTCCTTCCTCTCTGTCTCCCTTCTCCCACTCCTAATTTTTGTCTCCTTCCTTCCTTCCTTTTCTTCTTTCCTTCCTTCCTTCCTTCCCTTCTTTCTTTCTTTCCTTCCTTCCTTTCCTTCCTTCCTTCCTTTTCTTCTTTCTTTCTTCCTTTCCTTCCTTCCTTTTCTTCTTTCCTTCCTTCCTTTTCTTCTTTCTTTCCTTCCTTCCTCCATATTGCTTCCTTCCTGTCTCCCCTCCCATTCCTAATTTCTTCCCCCTCCCTCCCCATCATTCCTTTCTCCCTCTCTCCCATAATTTCTTTCCTTCTTCCTTTCCTTACCTTCCTCTCTGCCACCCCTCACTCCCACTCCTAATTTTTTTCCCTTCCTTCCTTCCTTGCTTCTTTCGTTCTCTCTTTCTTTTTCCTTCCTTCCTTTTCTTCTTTCTTTTCCTTCCTTCCTTCCTTCCTCCATATTGCTTCCTCCCTCCCTCCCCTCCCCTCCCATTCCTAATTTCTTCCTCCCTCCCTCCCCATCATTCCTTTCTCCCTCTCTCCCATAATCTCTTTCCTTCTTCCTTTCCTTACCTTCCTCTCTGCCATCCCTCACTCCCACTCCTAATTTTCCCTTCCTTCCTTCTTTATTCTCTCTTTCTTTTTCCTTCCTTCCTTCCTTCTTTCTTTCTTTTTCTTTCCTTCCTGCCTTCTTTCTCTCTCTCTCTCTCCTTCCTTCATTCCTATCCTATCCTTCCTCTCTCCCTTCCATTCCTAATTTCTTCTTCGCTCACTCCCTCTCTCCCCATGTCTTCCTTCCTCCCTGCCTCCTTTCCTCTCCAGCCCCTCCCTCCCTCCATTATTATTATTATTATTATTATTATTATTATTATTATTATTAAGATTTATATGCAGCCCCTCTCTGGAGACTTGGAGCGGCTCACAACTTTCTTCCCAATCTTCCTCCAAGATCCCCAGATCATTTCTGCCTTAAAGACCATAGAGGACGCTGAACCATGGGCATAAGCTAAGGACTAGCTGTATAGCCAATATTTGTAAGATAGTTTTAGCCTCCCTGCTCCAAGTAGAATCTAATCTACTTACTGGGAGAGGCAATTTCCTGCAACGCACAACTGCACTTGTCAATGAAGCAAGTTAAGGGGACGGGCGTTTAAGGCTATCTAGCCCAACCCTCATTCTCTTGACATTGTGCAGGCTCAACCCATGGTCGTTAGCTGAGTCTCTGATCCTCCAGATGCAAGCCACCATTTTGACTTTTTTGACCTTTGCTCCCGATGCTCCTGAGTTTAACCCTTTTGGGATTACAAACCTGGATTCGACCAATTAGGTCCCACAGAGTTGGCCTTCTCCGGGTCCCGTCGACCAAACAATGTCGTTTGGCGGGTCCCAGGAGAAGAGCCTTCTCTGTGGCGGCCCCAACCCTGTGGAACCAGCTGCCCCCCTGAGATTAGAACAGCCCCCACCCTCCTTGCCTTTCGCAAACGCCTTAAGACCCACCTCTGTCGTCAGGCATGGGGGAACTGAAATATCTTCCCCAGGCCTATACTGCATATGTATGGTATGTTGTGTGAATGTTTTTTAAATTATGGGTTTTTAGCTTTCTAATTATTGAATTTGTATTTTACACTGTTTTTTCTGTTGCTGTTGTGAGCCGGTCCGAGTCTGCGGAGAGGGGCGGCATACAAATTTAATAAATAAATAAATAAATAAATAAATAAATAAATAAATAAATTCTCTCTAACGGTGTTTCCCAACCTTGGCAACTTGGAGATATTTGGACTTCAACTCCCAGAATTCCCCAGCCAGCGAATGCTGGCTGGGGAATTCTGGGAGTTGAAGTCCAGATATCTTCAAGTTGCCAAGGTTGGGAAACACTGTTCTATAAATCCAAACTAGGAAGCCACAAGAACTGGAACTTTCTAATCCTGGCTTAATTTTTAGCTGGGGCTGGAAATCCCACATTGCCACCCCCTCCACACACTTATGCATAAACCACCTCTTGGGGTTGCTCACCTCTTGTTTCCAAAGTGACCGGCTCTGAAAACTCTCCTGCCACAGCTTTGTTGCAAGCTTTGACCCGAAAATTCATGTATTTCATGTCAAATTTCAACCCTGTAGAGATGGAACAGCAAAGAGGAAACTGAAGGGAAGCTAATATTCATCCATGTCAACCAGAGCTGGCTGTATAGAGCGCTGGTGAGAACCACATTTGGAATAATACTGTGTTCAGTTCTGGAAACCTCACCTACAAAAAGATATGGATAAAACTGAATGGGTCCAAAGACAGACTACAAAAAAGGTTTAAAGCATAAATCTTATCAGGAAAGACTTAATGAACTCAATCTGTATAGTCCTGGGGGACAGAAGGGAAAGGGGGGACATGATCGAAACATTTAAATATGTTAAAGTGTTAAATAAGGTTCAGGAGGGAAGTGTTTTTAATAGGAAACCCAAGAACAAGGGGCCACAATCTGAGGTTAGTTGGGGGAAAGATCAGAAGCAACATGAGAAAATATTATTTGACTGAAAGAGTTGTAGGTGCTTGGAACAAACTTCCAGCAGACTTGGTTGGTCAATCCACAGTCACTGAATTTAAAAATGCCTGGGATAAACATAGATCCATCCTAAGATAAAATACAAGAAATAGTATAAGGGCAGACTAGATGGACCAGGAGGGTCTTTTTCTGCCGTCAGTCTTCTATGTTTCTATGTTTCTATGTGATCCAACCACAACACATACCGGCACAATGCTACCTCTGATCGTAATGAGCGTGACATCATTATGCTCACCGGAAAGCTTGATGTGGCTTAGCTTATGTGGATCTCTTGCCTCACAATCAGGAGGTTGTGAGTTCGATCCTAAGTAGGGTCTCCTGCTTGGGCATG